>NW_025955710.1:0-13438 GCF_022376445.1 Fomitopsis serialis
CTATGTACTTGTACTTAGCGTACCCCTATGCTAGGTCTTATTCAGTATTTACTGGAGTGCTCGATCGTCTGCAAGGACAACCACCCATCCTGATTCCTCAAGGCCTCACCGGCACCATCTACTGAACGCCAGAGGTGCGCTCCGACGGCATTGTTGCTCTGTTGTGATCTCTGTCGTCCGCTCGCTTTCGAAGAAGGTCTTACAATCACTGGCACCATGGACTCGGGATCGCGCAAGTCCCAGTCGAACATCAACCTATATTATAGCGGCCAGCTGGAATGCGACCTCCGTAACGCATTACTGAAGTGGCGAGACGAGGAGACTGAGAGTTGCTACGGTGCCGCTGGTCCAATGTATCGTCGATTGCGCTCATGCCGGCAAGCTCTCGACGCTGGACGACTTCAAGCGCGAAGTCGCATCAACAAAGGATTGGGCGGAACGGTATGCCGAATATGTCCTTCAGATGGTACACGAGGTGTACCCTCTGCCACCAGAAGAGGCTGGCATGGCCGGTACGGGGAATGTGGAAGTGCAGGAAGCAGGCGATGACGAGGTGTCAAGCGATGACCTACGAGAACCCAAGCGCAAGGCAACAACCTGTGACCGGTGCAAGCAGACCGGCCATAACAGTGCAGTCAATCGTCTTGATAGTGCCGTGACATCTACTCACTTCATGAGAAAGGCCGTGATAGGAACTGCCCTGCGCTGGCGCAAAGCGCGAATACAGGTGCAGTCGTGGCAAGCCCAGTTGGTGTGGCAGATGACGCCGTCGCGACTGTGATGCAAAGCAAGCAATAGTGATTTATGTGAATTGGTACGTGCAGATCACTCAAGTATCGAGGTTACCATCCTCAAGCCCAGTGAGAACCTGCAATTTCTCCAGCGATTTGGAGCCGTTTGCGTCTGACTCCTGTCAGCGACCTGTCAGAGAATCCGTTCAGAACGATCTGTGTCAGTTACTTACTTGAATCTATGTTAAGGCTGTCTTAATTGCTATCGTTTGGCGGCTTAAATCACCTTAAGCCCATACAAGGTGCCTAACACGTTAAGCTGTGGCCGAGTTCGTCGAGAGTCGCGCGAGTCGGAGCTCTCTCGTGTGTTACTTAAAACATTAAGCGCTTGCGCGTCCGCGGTGCTGGCGCTACAAAAGGGCAATGACGTATGCCGCTGCCCACTCGTCCCAAACTCGTCCACACTGTCTTTTCTCCGACCACGAACTCTGCTGCATAGAACAACTGGGTCTCTTGTGCAAGTGTCGTCGGTGGTCGTGTCTCTCGTGTCTCGGTGGCCGAGTATTCTTCCCGACAGCACCGCCTCAGCGTCTCGGGTCGTTCCTGCTCGTCGCTCTTCTCTCTGCGCCGTCTGTGTCTGCCTGCACCGCTCGCTCCCCGCGCCAACATGCGCGCCCGAGGCTGTTGCTGGCGGTGTGTGTGCTACCAGGTGTACGCGGACGGACGCATTGCTGCGGTGCTTGCTGGATCCACGGCGTCGCTCGCTGGATGACCTCTCCCTCGTCGTGCGCTGTCTCAGTGTGCACACAAGGGCATCCTATGTACACGACTCTCGCGCTGTCTACTGCTACACTCGACCCTCTTCCTCTCCCAGCTTCCTGCTCCTCGCTCTTGCACTCAGTGATCATCCGCCCAGCATTCGCCATGCCAAGTCGGCTGCACATTCACCAATGCGGCAGACGAGTCAGACCTCCGCTCGCCGGAACACATTGAATACGTCCCATCGCTCGCAACATCCGCCTGCAACCTACAATCCCGCCCGTTCCACCCGAGTTGCAGTGGATACCTAGATGTACGCGGTAAGTGAAGCAATATGTGATTAGGCACGGACACTCACCGCAGGGTCGTCAACGCGACAGAGAGCTCCGACGGATCCATACTCACCACAACACAACAGACGAATAGCGCCAGGACGTGCAGACCGACCACACCCGGAGACCTGCCGTCCCATCCACACCTCCTGTGCAGCAGCACTGACCCCCGACGTGTTTCTCCCGCACAGCGACGGCGACTCGGACGACGGCACGCCGCCCTCGCCAGAGAGCAGCGGCTGGGTCATCGCCGTGGTGATTGTCATCGGTGCGTCGCACTCCGGCTCTGCGTACTACCGGGTCCTCGGCTGATGCGCCGTCTCTACGCAGTATTCGTGATCCTCGCCGTCGTCGCCACCGTCATCTAGGTCAGCATCCGCCAGCGCCGGCGAAGAAAGGATCGTGCGCAGCGCGCCATCGCTCGCACCACACGGGAAGCACGGCGGCGGCAGTCAAGGCGACCCGAGTCGCCCGCCTCGTCGACCTCCTCGGACAAGTCTGTAGTGCTCGAGGTGAGTTGCTGTCTGCGTCCCGTGAGCTCTCCGGCCTTAGACTCGAACAGTTCCTGCCGGCCGACGACGTGAACGCGAAACCTCCCAAGAACGACCCCAAATCTAGCCCGCGCAGTGGATCCTCCGACGGACACGGAACGAAACCACAACGGTGACTTGCGCTCGGACCGATGATACCTACATGAACTCTACCTGCACCGCGCGTCTCTGCAAAGGCCATCTCCACCCGCCCTCGCACCTACGTTCCCCCCGAGTCGGAATGTGCATGGTAAGCGAAGCAGGGACGGACACTCGCCATAGGGTTGCCAATGCGGGGGATGAGTAGGCCCGGGGAACCCCGTGAGTTGCTCCCGTACTGTCGTGTGCACGCCCGGGGGGTACAACCGCCAAGTGACACGACATCAGCCATTCAGGAGGATTTGGACATACCAGGCGAAGGCTAGGCTGAGGAGGAGTGTGTGTAGTGTAGACGTGTTGCAGCCGAAGCAGCACAGTGAACGGTACCATTGTTTTTGTGGACGCTCGAGCAGCAGTGTATAATGCCGGAAAATCGCATTATATTCATACAACGTACAGCCTGACGAGTCCGACAGAGATCGGTCCATATAGATGGCCGCCGAACAGTGTTAGATGGTAACAGACGGTAACAGACGGTAACCGAGAAAAAATCTGTTACTTTGGACAAATTGCCTTTACCAGCGATCACCGTCTGAAAGTCAGACGGTAACAGATGGTAATCGCTGTTAAAGTTGCAGGTTCTCACTGGGCCTCAAGGCCTCACCATTAGTTTCTTCCTCAGCAGGGGCCGCTCCACTGACTCGGAGGAGATCGTGTCGATTGTTTCCGAGTGTAGTACCGCTTTAGGCAGGTCAGTGCGAAGGCCACATTTGCCTTTCAGTCAACCCAATTTTAGGCGTGGCACGACTCACAACTCTAGTGGTTCGCGGGAGCGTGGTGGTTGTACACGCCGGTCGATCAGGAGAGAGCGAAGCACGCCTCTTTACACATCTGATGAAGCCTACAGACGGTGCCAATACCCACGCCGGCACCGACGGACTTATTCTAGCTTAGATTGCAGTGATACCGATGTTGGGGGTTCACTCGCACGCAAGGGACGTTCGGGCGTAGAGCTCATATCATTGTCATCAGTACAAACGAGGATCGCGTACTGGTCGTAACTAGACTGGTCAACAAATGCAAGGGATACATCCGGACCATGCCCCAGAACGAGCTAGCGAGCTGCGAGAATGATGGGTAGCAAAAAAAGGATCGACAAGGTAACTCGAGCTGCGTGGGGCATGGTACAGCGGGCAATAGTACTAGGACTACGTACAGCACTGGCATGGGTGACAGTTCCGGGGCATGAGTTGAGGCGTAAGATGATACGGTCGTGAGTCTAGTCGAGTCGAGTCAGTCAGTGTCTGCGCAGAAGCTCAAGGCCTGCAAGCAGGCCGAGCAGCGCGCGGACGAGCAGACGGACGGCGCTCCAACAACATCAGCTGCGCACGGTGCATCGACGACATCCATAGCCGCGTTCGCCACGCTCTATCTCACCGTCGCGCATGAACTAGCACGCGTGAAGGGAGAACTGAGCAGGCAGAAGGTAGCGAGGACGAAGGCGGACGCGATGCGCGCAGGAGTTGATAGTGCGGACGGACGAGAGAAACGATGTATCATCACTTGACGTCCCCATCCTTGCCGTGTCTTCCCTGGCTGGTTGCCGTCAGCTGTACTGGGAGCAGCGAGTCAGTCGCGGTGCGCATGGACCAGGCGGCACGCGAGGACTTGTCGAGGAAGGTGCCAATAGCCAAGGTGAGAAAACGGAATAGAGGACGGGGGAGATGCGGCTCAGCGAGAGCGGCGACGGTGATCAAGCGCCGTCACTTCCGCAAGTAGCAAGGATAGGAGGTATGGCGTATGGCGGAGTGGGTAGCCCTTAGACGAGGACTGCGGCGTAATCGAGGTCGTAATCGTTCGAAAGTCGGGGGAAATGCGTAAATGAGAGCGTGTTGACATCCAGGAGCCAATGTGTCGGCACGCCGCTGGCGAGGCACGGAACCACAGCTAAGTGGTCGTCGCCATCAGCCAACAAGCGCAGGGCGGGACTGAGTCGGATGAGCGGTAGGGGACAACGACAACGAAAAACAAGAAAGCGCACACAGCAGGGCGAGGCACTGCGCATCACTGGGGACACGACCAATGCGCCTCGAGCTCTCCGCCGCGGTCTTGCGTCAGTGTCGTGTCGCGCCTCCGCATCGAACCCAACTGCGGGCGCCGTCTTCGTGGGTGAATCGTGTCGATCTCGTGGGGCTCGGCCGCCGGGCATTCCAAGAACTAGTTGTCGAACAGGCGTGCGTCGCCGACGCAGAGGCCGACCTAGCTTCGTCTCGTCGTGAGCGCCACTCGAAAGGGGTAAACGTGGACGGGTCATGAAGGCGTAACGATGCGGGGGATGGTGGTGATAATAATGCGGGGTGAAGATGCCGGTATGAAGGGAATAAAAATGGGTAAAAATGCAATGTGGGATATGCATGAAATAGTCCATGGTTGTCGTAAGCACCCTGCAGGCCTGGCAGGAGCGTCTCCAGTCTCATGATATCATCGTATACACGTTAGAATAGTCCATGTCTGCAGTTGCTCGCACGTCCGGACGCGCTTGACGAGCTTTTGCGGCGAGTCGTCGAGACGCTCAGTATACCGGCGCCGAGGACTGCTGAGCGGCGGCGACGGCGGAAGCGGCTGCGGCGTGACGCTGCTCAGCGGTGCCGAGCATGAGCGCCTCGTTGACGTGTCGGAGACGGGCGGTCTCGGCCTCGGCTGCCTGCAATCTCGTCTGCAACTGCTGCTGGGTCATCTCGAGGTAGCGAATGTGTGTGGTCGCTGCCAAAGTCATTAATTATCATGAAATGCAGGGACAATGAGAAGGCCGCTTACCGCGATCCAGCAGGGAGACCTTGCTCGACTTCTGGTTAGACACCGGCAGAGCGTCCTTGAGACGGCGATAGCCGTCACGGAGCTCATCGCGCCTCCGCTGCTCCGACTCGATGCGCTGACGACGGATCTCCTCGCGACGCATGTCGTTGTTCGCCAACGTACTCGTGGGGTTGAAATCAGCGTCGTCGTCGCTGTCAAACTCCTCGGAGCCCTTGCTCCGCTTCTTCTGCTGCTGCTGGCGCACAGATGTACGCGTCACAGGAGCAGCGAGTGGGTTGAAGCGGTGCGAGCGGGGAACAGCCGCCAAAGAACCAGGTGGGGCAGAAGGACCAGGCGAGTGCGTGCCACTGCCGCGGCGGCTCCGGCCAGAGGCGACACTGTCGGAGGACAGATCGCCGGTGCTGAGGTTCGAGAGGGCGCCGGGGTAGATGCCGGTGGGCGTGAACGGACGCGCGGGGGACCCAGTCGTGTAGGACGGGCTCGATGTGTACGTGTACTCGTTCAGACCGTTGGAGAGGTTAAGCGAGTTGAACCCCAGACGCGGCGAGCCACCGGCGGGCGGAACTGTCAATCAAAGTCAAAACCTGACAAACGCGCACTTTGACGGCACGACTTACGGCCCATGGCAGACACATTAAATGGCGAGTGCGGGTACTGGAGGTAGTCAAGACCCGACAGCGCGTCATAGTTGCCAAAGTTGGAGGTGTCCATGAAATCAGAGGGGGTCCTAGAGTGGTCCATAGCGTGTTCGAGGGGCGCGGTCTCCATTGCAAACAGATGCGGACGTGAGCGAGAGTGTGCGAGTATCACAGATATTGCGGGGATGTGTACAGATGAGGATGCGAATAAATGAGACTGAAATATGCCAGGTGCCTATTCGGGACCGCGCGGGAGACATGTCAGGTTATTGTATGCGGGTTGTGAGGACGTTACGTACGACGAGAGTACAACAAAAATGCCGGGTTGTACTGGATGCAGCGAGAACAAGAGGACAATAACTAAGAAAGGAACCGGCGGAGGGGGCGGCGGATGGCGGGACGGAGGGGAGGGGATAAGGGACGAGAGGGAAGGCCAGGAGAGCTATATACCCCGAGACGGATATGCCGCCTCAGACGCTGCCTCGTGTGTGTGACGGGATGCGGTAACGCGTGACACACCGTGACGCGCCGCCGGAAATGCCTCCGCGCGTGACAGTAATGAAATGGTTCCGCGCCCAGTTGAAGCAGCGTTCTCACTCTCTGCCCTGGCCTGCGTCGGAGTCCTCCCCATCAGCCGACAGCGTCTCCTCGCCCTCCTGCCAATCCTCCACACGCTCAGCCTTCATTTCCCCGTCTCCCCGGCCCAGCGGTGTCCCACTCGCCACGCATTGCCTCCGCAAAGCATATCACCACCACCCTTCGCCCGGGTACCCCGCTTCTCGGTCCACTCCGCGAAGTTTTGCCTTTCGAACGCTGATCGTGGTCCTCTTCGTCCGTTCACACATCACACACAGCTCGTCTGGGTGGACACTCGACTCACCTAGCAGCATCGCCCTCCGGGATCCGGGTGCGCACGGACCTCTCCTGCTGGCCCACTCGCCACGTCGGGGGCCGCGCGCTATTACCCCCAATTTACGTACCCAGTCCCCGTACCGCCCCTCCATCGATCGCTGCTACCTTATCTTCATATCACCGCTTCCCTCCTCCCGCAAAGGCAGGCAAGGGCGTCGAGCCTCTATTCCGAACCCTCCCAGCCGCCCTTTCCCCAGGTGCGCCCATCTGCTCAGGTCAGCCAGACATCTCAGCGCTATCCCTTCTCAGGCGACCGCACCTACGCTGCCGAGCCATCGGCCAATCCTATCCACCCGTCCCCTCTTTAGCGACGCCTCATGGCCGCGAGCCAGCCCAGCGTTCACATCGTTGTTTTCATTTCCCTTTTGCCGGGCTGCGTCCCACTCCTCTTCTTTCGCCCTTCATTTGGCATCCTCATCTGGCTTTCCCGTTCCCTTCCAGACGACCTTCCTTCGCTGTTCCGATCAAATCCCCCATGTGCATCTATCCAACGCCTGTTGTCTTCTCGCCTAGAATAATACAATTCGGCAGAAAAGGAATATACGTCTCTTCCTCAGCCTGTGTCTTTATTCTTTCACATCGGACGGACCCAGGTTGCGGAACGTTCACGATAGTTGCTGTCGTAACTCCGTGTCACTTGACGGCCCAGGCTGAGCAGTAACGTTATATTGATTGTCCAGCGAGCGCCCCGCTTTCGCAGAGCGCGCGCTCAATCGAAAGGTAGACTGGAAGCATAGAATCACTAGGCACGGAGCGTCATAACGAGTCGTCAGATATAGCAATAAGTCAGGCGTAACGGGGTCGTAAGTCGTGACGGGTCGTGACGAGAGCAAAGCCGGACCAAGTGCGACAAACAAAGGGTGAGCGAACAAAACAGAAGTGTTCGGGGTATGAAGTGAGTCCGCATCGGCGAGACACGCGCATTTCCGGCTCCTAGGCGTTGTAGTAGTATCCTGTGAAGTAGGTCCAGCTCAATCACAGGCAGCGGAGGCCGGGCGATGAAACACTGACCTCCGATCGAGGGCTTCATGCTGCTGTAATGCTCCAGCAACTTCTCGTACCTCCATGTCATGAAGAACATGTACAGCTATAGTGCGGGGTCCCAGCATTGACATCAGACACCTACGGCGGCGACTGAGATCTGTAAATTGGAGGCGCTTACCTGGAAGACAAAGTCCACGAGCAGGGCGATAATGAAGACGATCCAGAGCGTCGGGAAACCGGCAGTGCATATGACAGAGGGCATGGTACTTGAGCCGCCATACCCAGCTTCCTCTGATGCAGGCCAGATCTGCTGTCCATTGTCACACTCCCAGTTGATCTTCGCTTTCCTGTTTCATAACCACGTGAGTCAGAACCGACAACAACACGGACCTCGGCACGAAGAATCAGTAGTGGACACATCCAAGGAGCAGACAGTAATTCCAGTGTCTGTGTTTGCAATGTGCAAATTTCCCGGGAACGCGACCGTGGCGCTCGCTGTCGTCTGACGGAGTAAGAGGCCACCATTGCACTAGCTGTACTCGCGCACAAAAAAGGCCAACGGAATGTATGTTGAACAGATGCCACAGAGACGAAGCACCACCGACCCAGAATCAGAATAGGGAACAACGTACCCGCGTTGCAGTTCGACGATCATGATGATAGCGCGAACCAAGCTGATCACGATGAGAAAGGGCCAAATGAACTTGCACACGCGTGTCCAGATGTAGGATCTCTGTGAATCGCCCGCCGGGCCGCGTCAATTCATGTCGGAGAGTTGCTTGGTCGCGGAAGTCGCATAGTCACTCACGTTCGCAAGCGCAAGCACGTTGATGAGGGAGACAGCAGCGATTGCCATTGCGATGCCGCCGTAGATGGCCCTACAATATCGGTCAATCCTCGTCTCATAAGGACCACGGGGGAACGTACCATTCGGGATACGTGAAGAATATGTACATGCCCCACTCGAACATGAAGATTCCGCCTGCGATGCTATACAACTAAAGGGAACATGTTTCACTTTGGCCGCGGCACATACGAAAAAGGAACTCACCGTCATAATAACGCCCCAGGCCATAGCGCCATGACGCTGTTCGCGGAGTAGTCTCGATATCACGGTGACCACCCAGAAAGCTGAACACGTACCAAAGGCAGGACTAGCAGACAGTTATCACACCTTCACAGCAAGCAAAGACATGAGCCGAAGATGTCATACCGCAGCTCGAAGATCTGCTTACCACATAGCTGCAGATCAGAGTAGAGCGCAGGGGAAATAGAATGCGATGGGTCCGAGACGTCACTTGAATCACAACAGCGTTCTTGATGCCAGAGAGAAAGACGAGACAGTCCTTTGGGGAGCTTGGGTGTCGCGGCGGACCCTGGCGCTGCTGGAGCAAGTAACGAGAGGAGGAGGGATAGCCTGGGAGCTGGCTGTCGTCGCGGTGGGACGGATTGCCCTGCGAGGCACGTTCGCGGGCTTCGGGCGTGACCGTCTCCCGCGTGACCCTACGCGCCCTGTTGACGTCACGCTCAGTACGATCGCTTAGACGCCGGAGTCCGTGCGTTGGGCGCTAGCGGCTCTGCTCTGCTGACCATCACTGCAGTGTGTCTTGCACTGGCACAGACTTAACAGAAGCTCCGGTTCCTGCAGCCACATATTGCTCGAGACCCGTCTTTGGAAGAGCCTTCGCTACGTAAGTCTTCATACAAGTCATACGACCATAACGGCTCATACATACGGCAGAGTTCAGTTGCTCCTGGGCTTCCCTTCACGCCGGAGTCGTGTTTACATTGCAGAGCAAATTCATTTCGCATAGGCAGTAGCTCACACAGTGCCCTCAGCGGGGATGCTACCCACAGTCAACTCACGACCTCGTGGCTACTCCCTTGGGTGACCGAATAAACCATACTGGTGCGTCCTAAGTACTGGGAGGCTGCGTCATGCGCAATCCCGGGGCTCTATGGTCACCTCCACAGCCATCCGTTTCAAAAACACATGGCTTGCGCAGAATTGCCGTCATTCCTGTGCCCCGGCCTGCAATGTCTGCAACTGCGATTACCCCATGTTCACTTCCTATGTGACGCGCGCACATACTCGTCTACGGCTTCTTGACGCTCCAGTCCCGGCCGCCACAAGGCCGTCGTCTATCAAAGTCAACAGAGTACGTATACGCTCTGCCCCCATGACCGTCAGGCGCTCTTTCTGGGAGTCCTGCACCGATAAGCCGGGTCTCTCGCGAGAGGGGATGGGAGAGACCAAGGATCCGGTGACTACGCCGACGGAAGTGGCGTCCGTGCATCTACTATCTGTTGCGCGCAGATAGCGGAGGTCGAGTTCCCCGGCGCAAAAGAGCAGCGGACCCCTCTTTCCGACCTGAGGTTCTAGTGGTTCCTTTCATCGTGCTTCGTCTTCGACGATCCGCCCATATGGACAACTCACATCTCTCGAACCTTGATTAACTTTATCCCACTCTCATCTCAACCAAGGAGAGAGCCGAGGCCGGTTTGCCCGGGACTGCTCCCAGCTCTTTCTTGTACTGGCCAATGGTGCCATCGGCGGTGTAAGGCCCAGAAGCTATTCAGGGTGTACCACTCGTCTCACGCTCATTTCTCCCTCGGAAAACGGAAGCTTCTCCACGGGCCTCCTCAAATTTACCGGATCAATGAAATGAATGACTACTGACATTGTGATGTGCAGCGCGCCATTGCGAAACGCCGCCATGAATTTGTCTACTGCAGTTCCAGTCATTCAACGACTGTGCTCCTCGATCAGTCCCAACATACGCCCCACCTGTAATGCCCCGTGCTTTACTCAGCAGGCCTCTTCCTGCAACCCCGACGTGATCATCGGTGATGCATGCGCATGTTGTGTCTGCGTGTTCCTACAGCGGACATGGTCCAGGACGGGTGAGCGCCACGCTGTCTTTGGGCAGGTTTGTCCAGGTGTCTAGAAGTTCCACTGACACGTTCCTCCGGATACAGTCTACTGTTTTCATCTCAGGTGCCTAGACTCCTGAGCGATCGCGGTTCCTTATTTTGAGCCAAAGCCACTGTTTGACAGCCGCCGGTAGGAATGAACTGCTCTTGCAGACAGCACCCGGATGACCGTCGGCTGCTTCCTGCCTCTTCACTGTTTGCATCACACCCGAGCGCTGTGCTCGACCGATGTATTGCATCCATCTATTGAAGGTAGTTACTGAAGCCGGGGCCATAGAAGGAACATTGTCCAAATCCAAATGGTTAGACCAACTTGTGGAGCATAGGTGAGCGCGCGGTCTATGTTGTTGCTGCGTTGAACACCGGCTTACGCAGCAATTTTTGGTCCGCCTTACAACTTCCCCTAGCACAATAATCATGACAATGACGGTGAAGCTTGAAGTAGGACCCCCATCAGCATAAAACGTGTTGAACATGCGGTGCGCTACGGTCCCGCCGGGCTCTGTCACTTCAGCCCACAGGATCCGAAAAAGGCAGCTCAGGAAGGCATGGCGACACAGGACGCTACAGGACGCAGTGGGAGATCGCTCGATGCAGGCGCCAGCCTACGTAGTATCTTCCAGTGAGTTGGCTCAACACTGCCTAGACAGTGCCAGACTAACTCGGTGTAGCATGATGTTCGCAGACCGAACTTCCTCAGCAGCCCTGCATCAGCGGCGTTCCCGGAAGTAGTCGGAAGCCCGTGTTTCCCATAATGCCTCACTGCACCTCTGGGCTAATGCCGTAGCAGGATGGAGCGGGATGCTAGGGCGGACTTCTAGCGTTACTCGGGCAACTCATCGTACACGCCGACGAAATGGTTCAAGTTGTCCGCAGCATCCTGGTTTGTACGCCGCCGTACATACGTTATTGTATGGCGAGTTTTATTTCTTGCGTTGCTGTTCTGCGTTACCTGGCAGCGACCCATGCTTTTGTCATCGACGATCTGCTAGCCCGGAGACGATCCTCAGCTTTAATGTTGTGCCACGGTACAGTATATTCTTACGACTGCTGTGGTCGATGTGCGGCCTCTCCGGGCCAAGGCCAGCACCCGGACCGCACCTGCATAGGCGTCCCTTCGATGTTGGAGATGAGCCAACGAGTCTGCACACGAGTCGGACGAACTCAATGTGTACTTACGAGTGCCTGTATTGGCTAGCTCATGGCAGGTCCATGGGTTCGACTTCTGTGGCGATCTACGCAAGGCTGTGGTCGACAACAAAATTAAATCGACGAAGCATTATCCTGAATCCGGACCGCCTAGACCGACACAAATCCAAGCCAGTGGATAGGCTTTGTCTCCCTCCCGTCGACCTCTGAGCAGTCTGAGAAGCACGCCATAGCGCGAATGGTGTTTGTCTGCAGTATGGTGTGGTCGCATTCCCAAACCCAGTTGCTAATACAGATGTGGCTTCAGATAACTAAGACAGGTTGTGAACATGGAGAATTGTGGCTACGGAGGCGATAGAGACCTTAATAACGTAGTTTCGTGTTCTACAAGAATGTTCGGTCCGAGAGAAGTAGTAGACGCGATACAGTGAGGGGAGGAGCGGACAGACTTGGACCCGGCGTGCATTATGCCATACAATGTGCACTCACAACCAGGACCCGCGTCTGCTCATTGCTCAGCTTCAACATGCAGAGGGAATACGTGGTGGCAATGGAGGAGGGGTGCCCTCAACCCATCGATCGACGAGCGGCAGAAGTTCCACAACCACTCCCACCTCGGATCGGATGGGCGAGTCACGGTGGGTCCGGTAGTACGATTCTTGCGGTACACCAGCCTGCAGCGTCAAGCTACAGGACTCACGAGGGATGAAGTGGATCGAGGGCGATGGGGCAGGGGTAAGGGTGCAGGCTCCGGGCGCTGTGCATAGGCCCCCGCGCCACCGACTCGACCGACAGACCTCGGAATCGAAAGTTACCGGCCCTCCCGCGTCTTCTGGTCCAAGAATACTTGCCCCTGCCCAGAGGTGGCGTCGGGCACTCCACTGAAGAATCAACACAGATCGCAGGAAGGATAAAAGAGGCATTGGATAGACAGTGTAATTGGAGCGAGCTTGCGGCAAGATGAGGAAATGGAGATGGTGTCCGTAGGGGGGCGTTCGCCGCTATGGCACCGCCGTGGGTTGCTCAGGACTAGAATCCACCTTCCGAGGCTGATGGACTCGATTCCTCCGGTGGCTGTTGCCCAGCAACGGAGGTGAGTTGATGCTGCTGCGATCCTCAGGCGGCGGAGACAGCGGTCGAGCGTCCACATTGACCTGGCTTGGCGAAGGACTACCGTTCCCGACGCCGAGCGAAATCTTCTCGTTAAGAGTGCGCAATCGCACAACCTCGACCTCGACCTGCGCGAGACGGGATTGCAGTTGTCTGTTAGACTTCTCCAAGGAAACGATATGGTTGCAGGCTGCGTTTCACGACGACGATCAGCGGAGAATCCGTCGATGGATAGTGTGAGACGTACCCCTTTCTAGGAGAGATACCTTGCTGCTCTTCTGGTTCGAGACCGGCAGCACTTCCTTCAGCCGAGCATAGCCATCCCGGAGCTCATCGCGCCGCCGCTGCTCAGCCTCTATCCTCTGCCTACGGGTAGCCTCCTTGCGCGTGTTCGCGAGCGACTCAGCCATTCCAACACCCATCCCGTCGTCGTCGTCAGAAAT
>NW_025955711.1:0-13423 GCF_022376445.1 Fomitopsis serialis
TGGCGCTACCAATGGTCACCCCAGTGGCGCTCCCGTTCTTTGTGACGAAGAGGCAGGGTTTGTTGTCACGATCGAGCATGTCCGGGTTGTGCATGGCGTCCTCCGTGATGAAATCCTGAAGCTTGAGGAGGCGGTCCACAGGATACTCGTAGTAGCCGTCCTCGTAATGCGGGTACATCTTCCGGACAACTTGACGAGGAAGACCTTGTCACTATCACCGCCTTCGGCGATGTAGAGGCCTCCGGTGCCCTCAGTGAAAGGCGTGCGCTCGGCAGCGATGTGCAGGCCGAGCACGAGAGGTCCGCGCACGTCGACAGTGGGGTGAAAGTCGTTAACAGGTTTGAGGAGCTCCTGGCCGGCCGACCGGGTGTAGACCGACACGCGGAACTCGACGTCGACGTCGGTGATGTCGAACTCCTTGAGGAGGGCGAGGCAACCGAGCGCCGCGGTGTGGGCGTCCTCGCCAGAGACTCGGGGAGCACGCCGATCCAGAGTACGACGGGGCCGGGAGCCTCGCCAAACTCAGCGAAGCGAACGCTGTCGATGCTCGTCCACTTGACCTTTACGGAGTCGAGGCAGGCGACGACCTTGTCACCCAACTCCTTCCAGACCGTGATGATCTTGTGGCCGAAGACTGGCCTGAGCTCCCTCCGCACGCTGTAGGCCTCCGGGCCGGTAGGTTCCCTCCACGGCGTGGTCCCCGTACGGTACACCAATTTCGGCTCGGAGGGCAAGCCCGCATAATAGGCAATCGCCTCCAACTCGGAGACGGAGTATGGGGGAGAAGAAGGAGTGACAGACATTGTATATTGAAGTCGTGAACGGGGCTGAGGTCGGTCTCGGTGGTTGGTGGTGTGGTAATACTTAGGGGGTCTCTGGCTGCAAAGTGTAATAGCGAACCCCACAACCCGGCCGTCACACGTCACAAGCCCGCCGCCCGCCGCTGCAGAGATTGACGTGCCGCAAGTCACACCCGACCCCGCCGTCGGCTGGTCTCGTCCGACGGTGGTGGGCTGCGTACACACGGATGGGTACGAGACCACCGTCGGCCTGAGGCGGGCGCAACGGCGGGGGCGCGTCACACGTCACACGTGTCCCGCCGCTGCGCCAGATCGTGTACCATTGTCACACGGCGCACCTGTGGGGCTCGCAGTTCGCCACAGTATTCATAGTCTCCCGAGCAAGCAATGCACGTATGGACAATCTATACAAGCATGAGGAGTCACTGGAAGAAGAGAGGGAAACCCGGGAAGGTGAGTGCGAAAACTCGAGCTGAAGGAGTGCCTTGTGATTTTCCACAAACATCAACATCAATCTGTTGAGTAGGCGGTGAGACATTTGACTGGGTAGCGCAAGGATAGCGCTAGCGTTTGACTGGGACTTTGGTGCAAGGGGAACGTAGAGTATGTAAGACAACCACAGCGGACAAATCACCTTCTGCGCAGTCCTAACATTGTGACTTACACGGTAAAAGCGTGTAGATTATCTAGATAACCGAAAATAATGTATGTTACTGTCCCGAACATTGAAAGCTAGCCAATCAGAAGCCACGCCTTTCAATGTTCCGCTGCCTAACATATGCTATTTCCGATAACCTAAATAATATACACGCTCTTACGGCGTAAGTTACAATGTAACGACTCCGAGCAAGCCGGTTTGTCCGCTGTGAACGGGCTCCCCTTTGATAAGATAATATTAGATGGTCATATGATAGCCTGCGTCGCGTCGCGTCGCGGCCGGCGCTAATAATGGGATCGTTTCTTCCTCCTCCCAAGCTCCTACCTCTACAGTAATATACCGCATTCCTCGTGAAAGATTATTAGGCATGGTGTACCTCCTAATAATCTTCCACGGGAATATCGCATCAAAAGCTAAGCTTCTGCACTTACTTCTCAAACTGTGTAGACTGCCCGCCCGCGCGTTCAATCCCGGGCCAGTTGAGGCTGACCTAGTGCTGCCTGGCACAATGTCAGCCTCAACTTGCCCTTTTAATAGCAGCTGCTCATCACTGTGCTTCCTTGCCTCCGCCCACCTGGGTTCCTTCAAGTAGCAGTACACTCTTCGACGTACACAAGCCCACACCGACGCCGCCCAACATGTCCACACGCCAGCGACTTCTACTCTACCAACTACTGGTCTCTCTCATAGCCACAGGATACTTCGTTGGCTCTCCGCCTCGGCCCGTTGAAGAGTACTTAGGTTCTCTCTCTGTCCTTGGCAACTTGGTGCTGTACTTCTCCGTCCTCGGTCTGTATGCCTACTCGGTCTTCGCAGTCATTCACTGGTGCATCTTGCCTTGTGTCATACTCTGTGTCTCTCGGCTCTTCGGAAGACTGGTCAATTCCAGGAACTGCCATCAGCATGTGCAGTACCTGCAGGTTCGTACTTCACTTATTCCCATCTTACCGCTCCCTCACGTCTGCCCGCCGTAGTCCGCGATCCGCGGCTATCTTCACAAGCAATGTCGGGAACAGGTACGTCTTCCCTCTTCGCCTCTCGGTTCCCTGCGGCTGACATTCTTTGCGCCGGCAGCTGGCTTCGACTTCGCTGGATTGGGAGCTCCGCTTCCAGCGCCTCCAGCACGCGAATGCGGCCCTCCAGCAGACAATCGAAGCCCTCGAAGCCAGCACCGACGCCGCCCGCGCCGACAACGCCGCCCTTCGGACGAACGGCGCGAAGCTGCTTTCCGTTATGCAAGCCTGGCGCGTGGCAGGCAGGCGCCGCGTGAAGAAGCAGACCAAGAAGCTCGTCGACTCGCGCATCGGACACAAGAGCACCCTTTCGGACCTACGGAAGGAACGGCGCACGCATGCGACGACGAAGGACACGGCTACCGACTGGGAGACTCGCGCTCGCGAGCACGAAGCGAAGGTGCTCGAGCTCCAGTCCGCGCTGAAGGAGTGCGAGATCCGCGCCCGGAAGCACGAGCTCCTCGCCAACGACTGGAGGTCGCGTACATCCGATGGGAAGGCTGCGATCAAGGAGCTCGAGTCTCACAAGCGCAACTTGGAGGTGAAGGCCGCCGACTTCGAGACCAAGGCTACGGATTGGGAGACGCAGGCTACGGAGTGGCGGACAGAGGCTACCGACCTGCGGGCCGAGGCCGAGGCATGGCAGAAGTATACCTACGATCTGGACGCCACCGCTAAAGCTTGGAAAGTCAGTTCGAAGGAGTTCGAGGCCAAGGCGCACAAGCATGAGACCAAAATCCACGAGCTGCGGACGCTTAACGAAAAGCTCAAGGAGAAAGTCGTCAAATGGAAGGATAATGCGACTACGCTGGAGACCGAGGCCGGTGAATGGAAGGTCCGCGCTCACAACGAGGAAGGCAGGGCCAACGATCTCAAGACACACGCTTCCGAGCTCGAGACGCAGATCGACGAGTGGAAAACACTTGCCATGGAGTACGAGTGTCTGGCCAGCAACTGGGAAGCTCGCGCTCGCGACGAGGAACTTAGGGGCAATGGCCTCGAGACGCACGCTTCCGAGCTCAAGGGTCAAATCGACGAGTGGAAAGCCGTTGCCGCGAAGCACGAAACTCACGCCAATAACTGGGAATCCCACGCTCACGACGAGCAAGCCAGGGCTAGCAACCTCGAGACGCGCGCTTCCGAGCTCAACGGACAAATTGACACATTGCAGGCCCTTGCCACGGAGCATGAGACCAAGGCTTGCGAATGGGAATCCCGCGCTCACGACGAGGAAGCTAGGGCTAATAGCCTCCAGTCACACGCTTCTGAGCTCACGGTGCAGATCCACAAGCTGGAGACCCTTGTTATGGAGCATGAGGCTAGCACCAATGACTGGAAGGCCCGCGCCCACGACGAGGAATCTAGGGCCAACGGTCTCGAGACACACGCTTCCGAGCTCGAAGGGCAGATCGACGCGTGGCAAGCCCTTTCCAAGGAGCACGAGACCAATGCGAGTGACTGGGAAGCTCGCGCTCATGACGAGGAAGCCAGAGCCAACGGCCTCGAGACTCGCGCCTCCGAGCTCAATGTTCAAATCGAAGAGTGGAAAGCCGTTGCCGCGAAGCACGAAACTCGCGCCAGTAACTGGGAATCCCGCGCTCATGACGATCAAGCCAGGGTCAACGACCTCGAGACACGCACTTCCGAGCTTGACGGTCAAATCGACATATTGCAAGCGCTTGCCACGGAGCACGAGACCAAGGCGTTCAACTGGGAAACTCGCGCTCGCGACGAGGAAGTCAGGGCCAATGGCCTCAACACACGCGTTTCCGCGCTCAAGGTGCAGATCGACAATCTAAAGACCCTTATTACGGAACTCGAGACCAACGCCAATGACTGGAAGGTCCGCGCCCACGACGAGGAATCTAGGGCCAACGGTCTCAAGACACGCGCTTTCGAACTCGAGGGGCAGATAGTCGGGTTGCGAGCCCTTTTGAAGGAGCACGAGACTAAGGCCATCGAATGGGAAGCTCGCGTCCACGGCGAGGAAGCCAGAGCGAACAACCTTGAGGCACACACTTCCGAGCTCAACGGCCAAATCGACGAATGGAAGTCCCTTGCCACGAAGCACGAGGTCGAAGCCAATGGCTGGGAAGCCCGCGCTCACGATGAGAAAACCAAGGCTACCGACCTCGAGACACGTGCTTCAGAGCTCGAAGGGCAAATCGACGAGTGGAAGGCCCTTGCGACCGAGTACGAGACCAAGGCGGGCGATCTGCAGACCCGGGCTACCGAGCTTGAGGCGGCAGCTGCTGACTGGAAGGTGCGCGCCCACGAGCACGAGAACACTGCCAACGAGTTGGCGTCCCGTATCGCCGAGCAGGAAGCACAGGTCCACGACCTCCAGGCACGCACTATCGAGCTTCAGGCCACCATTGACGGCTGCAACACCCGTGCGGCTGAGCAAGAGGCCAGGGTGACCATCTTGGAGGCTCGTGAGCGCGAGTTCAAGACGGCGATCTGCGACCGGGATTCTCGCGCTCAGGAGCTGGAGACGACAATGCGCGACCGGGACTCTCGCGTTCAACAGCTTGAGGCGACAATATGCGACCAGAAGTCACGCATTCGAGTACTTAAGGCCGAGGTCAGAACTTGGGAGTCGCGCGCAGAGGATCATTTGTTCAAATACGAGATCACGGAGGCTCACGCTCGCGATGAGCAAGCTAGAGCTGACATTGAGGAGGCCCGCGCACTCGAGCTCGAGACCAAGGCAAACAACTTGGCGGCCGTGATTCTTCGATTGGAGGCGCAAGTCAGCATCAGCGAGGCGAAGGCCCACACCTGCGAGGTCCGTGCGCAGGAAGCAGAGAACAAGGCTGACGACTGGAAGACTCGCGCCTTCGACGAGGCGACTAAAGCAAAGGACTCGGAAGATCGCATCCACAAGCTCGAGGGCAAGATCGATGACTGCGAGACGGAGCGCAACCAGGTCAAGTCTCAACTGACTGCAGTCCAGCAACGTTCTCAGAAGACCGAGGCCGAGCTTGCCCGCATCCGCACCACGCTCGACGCACAGAAGAAGACGAACACCTCGCTTGAAACCCTGAACGTCACCCTTAAGACGGAGCGCGACGACTTCAGAATTCAGTTGGCTGCAAAGGAGGCGCGCGTGCAGGATGTCGAGGCTCAGCTGTCACGCGCTGAAGGCGAAATCGACGCTCAGAAAATCGCCTACGAGCTAGTCAAGGAGAACGTCACTACCAGGAACGATCACGATGTTCCGCAGGTCGAGATTCCCGAAGCAGACCGTCAGCATGGCCGCGATGACGAACACCAGCCGGTCAAGGAACGCGCTCAAACAGCAGAGGCTCAGCTCGCTCTGGTCAAGGAAAAGCTCGAGAACTCCGAGATGCTGTCTATTCGACTCAGTGAACGCGTGGCTTCGATCGAAATGGACCGTGCCCTGCTCCTGCATCGGCTAGACGAGATGAAGGGCAACAATTGCGGAGGCAACCCGAATGGCGAGAAACCGGTACCCAACGACAACATGATTCAGCCCGACAAGGAGGCCCAACATCCTTCTGTTACCTTGGACGATTCCTCTGCCATGCGGGACCTCGTGGTTTTTCTGGCGTACGCCCGGAAACAGCACAAGATTGCACAGAACGCCCAGCAGGTTGATCACGCGAAAACTCATGAAATCCACCTTGCGGCCCACACAGTTCTCGACGCTGCCAACAAGAAGGTCGCCTCTGTGCTCAAGGAGATGCATCGACAGCACCATCAATACGAACTCGATCGGTACAAGCAGCAACTGGATATCGACGCCAAGGACCGCGAACTCAAGGACAACTGGGAGCGTATTCAGGCGCTGGAAACGGCGCTCTGGAAGATGTCTGCACATAT
Source organism: Fomitopsis serialis (assembly GCF_022376445.1). Taxonomy (NCBI): domain Eukaryota; kingdom Fungi; phylum Basidiomycota; class Agaricomycetes; order Polyporales; family Fomitopsidaceae; genus Fomitopsis; species Fomitopsis serialis. Next base: position 6,318 of record NW_025955711.1, read on the forward strand.
CGCCCCGGATGATGATGACGCAGAAGCGAATTCGTCTATGCATGCGGAGACCGGCCTCTCTACGGAGGGGCTGGCCGCATTGGCCTGAGGCAGTACGTCTGTCAGGGTTTCCTAGACGCGGGTGTGGATGGTACAATCTCCAATGGGGATGCGAGGGGTTCGTAGAGCGGGGATAAGTAGGGATTGTCAACGACAGAGTGCAGGAGATCGGCTTCGAATACCTATCAGGTACGTCTTCCTCAAGAAACGCTATGACCCAGCTGACAGGACCTGTGCATGGTCAATTAGTGCGTCATGATCCATATCTAGAGGTGCGTAGAACGCCCTCCACTGTGATGAATAACTTGACTGATCTCGAACTAACTGATAGCACGCACACCGCGGGACCTGCGGTGCTCATTACTCTGGAACGCGAGGCTGCTTCCCGTCGCATGCCATTACACGACGAAGCGTCCTCCAGGATCACATCCGAAGTGGACTGCTGTGTTGGACACATATGACTTGTGAGTCTCCCACCATCCGATACATCGTACCGTTCAATAATCGCACCCCATAGTGCGGTCACATTAGTGCGGAGCTCAGTCATCCAATACGGCCTCCACGACGTCGATACGACTCAAACTGGAAGCATTCGAACGTTCTTGATGATTCTGTCATCCCTTCCTTATCAATTCTCTTTACCCCCTTCGTCAGTACTCCGGACGATGCATCAACTCACACCCTTTCCTACGTCGAAGATTCCCTAGCACATGCAAGACATACTTTATCCTCCCGATGTCCGTGTCTCCCTGCGATCTCTGTTTCGTTCCTTTTTACGTTCATTATTTCACCATCCTTCCCTACATCTCTTTCTACTTCCCTACATGCCTTTGTTTCATTCCATTCTATTTCTACCTCACTCCCTCGTCTCCCACACATCCATCATGATCTTATTTTTCGCTTGCCCACCTTGTCATTAGCCTCGTGTCTCATCTATTCATTCATTGTGAACTACTCTCGGTATGCGCATGCTTGGAAGTCGGCAAGTACCAAGGTCAGAAGCCATGAAACTGTGAAGATCACAATATGTATGCAACTCACTCTATTTAGAAGCTGCGGCTTTTGTGTGATTTGTCACACAAAAGCCGCAGCTTCAGAATAGAGTGAGGCTGGAATCGGGTTTGATGACACACAGCACCCAGCGCCGCTCTCGTAGTCAAGAATACATTCGATAGCACTTCTTCCAGTACATCACATTGATCGCGTCCCGATATCAGCACTATTACCGTTTGATAAAGCCGACGAGCTCCTTCTGCAGCTCACGCTGCCGCCGTGCCTTCTCCAGATCATCTATGCTGCGAAGGTCGAACACGATGTCTCGTGTTTTACCGAAATACACCTTCAGTAGTGGCGAGGTCAGTGGGCACGGGTACGTGAGACAGAATACGAGGACATGCCTCTTGAAGGAGGTTCCTCATCTTGATCTCCATCTCTTCGATCATCCGCCCTGTGTTCGAGATGTGCGACGACTGATCTTGCAAAGGGTGGTCTTGTTCGCTCTGATGTACATAGTATATCAATGAGCTGGGGTACGCAAGGCCACGAGAACAACGCACCTGTCTCGTCATGCTCCCGCTCAGCACTACCTCGCCTTCCCTGTTCGCATCTCCCGGCCCGCTCTCCTTGCTCTTCTCATCTTTCCCGGCAGGAGCGGTCACTGCACGGTTCGTCATCTGCAGCATGATGGTGGAGGTGAGCTTGTAGTGCGCTTGTCGCCCGCGTTCGGCGGCCTCGAATACGTGGATGGAGTCCCATGAGCCGGAAGGCTCGCTTGGTGATGACGCGTTGAGTACTGCGAATTGAACGATCGTGAGGGGGCGCATTCAATTGCGAGGTATGGATATGTCAAACCTTTCTTCAGCAAGACGACACCCGCGAAACCGCCGTCGTCGAGATCCCAGAGGAAGACAGAGGATACACCGCCCTCATAGTACCTACATCGAAAGACTGCGATGAAACTCGGGGGTGCCCGCGACAGAGCAACACGACACTCACATCTCGCGGTATGTATCGAACGCCTCGTTCGCGGTGATCTCCAACTTGCGCAGCTTTGGGGAGGGGACGGTCCCATCTTCCAGCGGAGGGTCGTACTCGTTCGACCACGGACTCCTGCACACTATCCATCAGACACTGCATCTTACTCGTGCACGCGGCGGGTGTACGTGCATCCTCTGTTCAGTGCCTGCACCGCGGAGACGACACGTACCGATAGCTCTCCCCGTCTCTGTTATAATCGCACGTGAGGTAGTCCCTGCCCGTCGCGCGATCCGTCATCACCCTCAAGGGCTGGTCCACGCTGCCCAGGAGGTCGTCCGCATAGTCGGGGCACATCGCGACAAGCGAGGCAACGTTCTCCTCAACATGGGTCGGTGGAAGCCGCCGCATCAGGTCGAGCATCGAGTCTACGAGGTCGCCCATTGTGCGTCGACGGTTCCAGGAAGACGATCAAGCGATGTAAGAGGTAGCGTTGAAAGTGGGTGTTGCGGTGTAGCAGAGTGTGCAGTCCAACCGAGCCTACGCGCCCAATGCAACGCGATGAGATCGCGGTCACGTTTTGTCGTACGGACGCGCCCCAGGAAACTCAAACCTTGGTAATATGGTATTGACACCAAACGGACAATCGCGCGTATTCTTTCAACGTAGATACAAACATCTTATGCTATAGCTACAGCATGACAGGTACTTTGGTCTGCATTTCGTTACACATAATGATAGTACAACCATCATTCAGTAGCATCTTTGACGGTTGAGCTGGAGTCGGCCATTCTCCCGTCCTCCGGTGCGTCGCTGTTCTTTGCATGCGCGATCTCCATCACGTTGAATTTGTGCAAGCTGTAGTAATCCTTCACAACGCTCAGGCCGCAAATGCTCTACTCGATCGGATGAGTTGATACGGAAATCGAGTATGTAGTGGCACTAACCTTGAAGACTTCTACCAAAATGAACGCCTCCGCGTTGTCTAAATTGACCTGGTGTCTCTCTGGGATACATTTTGCGAGCCCTTCAATGAGAGCGCTCCTTGACATCGTGTTATGGTTACGCATTCTGAGCTCAATCTTGTACTGCGACGTCTCTTGAGATCAGAAACGAGACAAGAACATGAATGAACGATACGACTCACGCGATATATTTTCTCCGGATCGTCTTCGAAGAATGGTACAACGATCCTCTTACACAGCGATTGCACCTCCGAAAGGTTGGCGACACAGGTTCCGGATACCGGTGTCAGTCGCTGCGTGTACCTAGACAACATGACAAAGGACGACGGTGTTCGGATACAAAATAATACGTACCGTGTCTGGGTGACACCAGCGTCCACCACATTCTGCACATGCTTGACAACCATTTGCACTGGATCTACTGGAGGCTTGCACGATATGAAAACAACTGGTGGTCGTCACTCGTTGCACTCTGTCAGTACTAATATTCAGACTTACCACAGGGCGTATTCGTCTGACAATTAACTGCGACGACTCTAAGTACCCAGCGGAAGGTCCATGACGAGGGACTCACCGAACCTTTGCTCTTTCCTAGGCCGTTTCATCGAAGCGACCTCCTTCGCAATCTGCTTTTCGAGCTCTTCTTCGTCATCGCCCCCGTTATCACTGTCGGTCTCCCCATTTCCGGCTTTTGCGCCCTCTTCCTGCCACAGCTCGGACGCAAGCTGAGACGCATTAGCACGACGAACAGATGGCCTTGCCATCCACCACTCACAGAGTCAAACAGATCGTAAAGCTCTCCGACAGTCTGTTTCTCCCTCCCCTTGATGCAAGTGACCCAGACTCCTGGACCGTCTATCACCCGCTGCCCCCAGATCGGAGTGCCATCCTGGGCATAGATCGTTCTGTGTGAATAAGGGCTCATTGCAAGTAGCAGAGCGGCGCACCGAGCGATATCGTCTTCTGCCTCCATCCCGCCCTTCAGTTCTTCTCTTCCCTTCTCTGGATGCCATGCAGACCGATATATGGAGAAAACTTGAAGACCAGAAGAGAATGCTTGGGGGTCGATACAAGTCCGAGTCGATACAACAGTCAGTAGACACCTGTTTCTTTGCGGCCCCAGTAGCCACAGGTCGCCCGGACCGTCGGGACCGATCAGCTTTGAGCGCTTGAGCGCTCGTCCCCTCCTGACCTCCTGCCATCTGCGCACAAAGACCATCGACTCGAGCGCAGACCTCGACGACTCAATGATCCTCCGTACACCTACTTGGGGATATGGTCAACCGCGGGGCTCAGCGACGACGCGGTTGAGGTACAATTTGATCTCTGTCGCGACTGTCTTCAAGTTGCCCTCCGCTAAGCCTGGAGTCCAGATTTCACCAGTATCGCATCGCGATGCCCAGTTATGTGCTGTCAAACTAAGTGGTGTTGACGAGTGCAAACCCTGATAGCCTAGAAGCCGTTGCATTGATTCCGCTCAGGTCGTTCGGCTCGGTGAGTTGCAGTCACTTGCATTGTCGAAGGCGCGTGGATGACATGATACAGGAACTTGCAAGCATATAGCATGGCCCCACCGGAACTACCCCTCGAATTGCAGCAGCATATTCTGGATGAGTTCAGCTGTCTCATTCCCAGTGATCGCGAGACTTTGAAGTCTTGCAACCTGGTCTGTCGTGCATGGAGCTGGAACGCGCGATCGCGTTTCTGGACAGTTATCGAGTCGAACAACACTCGCGACTGTTGTCATCTCCTGTCCGTCCTAGAGGAGTCGGCGCGGGTAACTTTGTCGGAGCGCTTCAGCTGCCCAAGATGGAGCATACCCGCGAGCATGCGTTGCGAGCTACTGCGTCGCCTCACACCTCACATGTCGATGGTCAAGTGTCTCCATGTGAAGGCTTCAACATCAGCTCCCTGCTTCACCACTTGCACTCCATGTACGAGACCTCCAACATGCAGCACGCTATATCCTCCATTTTCAGCTTCCGCCGTCTGTTAATGCGATTCTTTAGACCTTGCCAGCATGGACTATCTCCCGCAATTCAATGGAGCCTTTCCGTCGGTCTTGAGCTTGAGCATCCACTTGCTCTTCGTGACTAGCCAAGGCTTAGGACGATGTTCAATGTAGCCTCTATCAAGGACTTCCTCGCACATCGTAGAGAGGGGACTATCCGTATACAAGAGCTCGATTTGACGAACTGCCTCATACCGATAGGACTAATGTCGGGGCTGCTGGACACATTGGCAGCCCCCCCATTCGAGTTGCAGCTGTCTTCAAAAATTAGCTAAGGAGAATAACGTCGAGTTGGGCGCAACTATCGATTACGTGAGTTGAAGACGTTACGAGCCGGTGGCCCAGTGTGAACCTGTATATTTCCGTGTGAGTCCCAAAACACGCCATTTTATCTTCGATGCATACCTTTCTGACAATCAAGAGACGGTGAACAGGCAACTGCGACCAGTCGTACTTATTTGCCTCCGAGTCCTGGAATGTTCGGAAGGCGCGTCCTGCCAGTAGGGTATTCTGATGGCCGTGCGTGTGTAGTCTCTTGTATTTGCTGGCCCGTAGTAATTTATGAAGACGGCGAGATACCAAGTACTGACCCTGCAAAGTGAATGTCGTTTTGATGTCGTCGGTCAGTTCGCACTGGCAAAATGTGCCTAGATCTGAGATTGAACGTTGTTGGCAATCGGCGATCGTGGCTGGGGCATGATGGCGGTGAGTGGCGGGAGTGACAACCGTGTGTGTCGGTCCAAGTCGGTCAATCGTTCGATTCCCGCCCGCGCGACTGCGACCTATCCACACCTGCCTGCTGCTCCTCCATGCCGTCCCTGCAGCCTCGCCCCTCTACTCAGCCCCGCTACTAAGCCCAGACTTTGTCCCCTCGTCGTCAGCACGGTGCACGGCGAACTGGGAACATTCGCACCCGCGTAGCTACGTTGACGGCAACCACCCCCATACCACCCTCCTGCTCTGGCCTAGATGGTACCCGCCGTCGCAGAAGATGTGTTTGACACGGAGCTGCCTGCGTGGAAGAAACGGGCTGCAAAGATAAGGCCCCATGGTCTGTCTGCCTCGCCTTATAGCAGACTGCCTGGCGGGCTGGCTGTGGTACGTATCTTCCCATCTCAACTGGTACCACTCCCGCTCATACGATCTACACAGAAGAAGATGAGCAATGCAGAGTTTGAACGACGCTACCCATCTGCCCCGCCGCCTCTGTGAGTGCTCGCAATGGATCGGACACGGTCTGTTGATCAAACTATGTTCCCGTGTAGCACGCCAGATCTCACCGCCAGCCAGAGCCTCTCTTCATCTACCCCACGTTCTCTCTCCACGAGCTTGCCGCGATCCTCCTCATTGACGCTCGAACCTGCTGAACCTGCTCCTCGTGACCTCTCACCACGTTCTCGCCGACAGCTGCGCTACCACCGTGCGCAGGCTGCCGTGTCTTCGTCTCTGCAGCACAGCCTCGCCGAGCCTGCACCGGTCGATCAGCAAATCCGCGCTCTCGAGCGCGCAACGGCCATGCTGGGCACGCAGGCGCGAGAGGCCAAGGAGCAGGCTGCCAGGCTGCGCGAGTGCCTCGCAGACCGCGCGAATAGGGATCCCACGGAGTTTGAGACGATGTTGCGCGAGCGGTGGCTGGCGGCCAAGCGGGAGGCAGAGATGAACGACGCGGTGCGTGTGCTCGAGGCATCGCTCGCGACTCTGCGGGAGACCGGCCACGCGCGCGCACGCCTCGAGGAGGGAGACGGAGGAGGCCCGCGGGTGTCGCCGCGGAAGCAGGCTCAGGCGCATGCGAACCTCGCACTATTCTTGGAACGGGCGGGCACGCGGGTCCCGCTGGCCTCGCGGCTCGCGCCCGGCCAGCACGTTGTCGCCGCCGCCCAGCGCCGCAAGACCATGTCGCGCGTCCACTCCCTCCGCCTCCGTCACTCCGCGTGTGTCCTCGCCTTCCAACTAGGCATGCCTCACCCGGCCTCCCCGTCCGCCCGCCCCCTCAGCCCCGCCGGCTCCCACTCATCCAGGTCTGCGTCTGCCTCCCCGTCGCGGTCGCCCCGGACGCCGCTTCCGTCCGACACGCCGTCCAGAAGCCCCTCGCGAGCCCGCGCTCGCCCAAGACACCA
>NW_025955712.1:0-13423 GCF_022376445.1 Fomitopsis serialis
TTCCCAGATGAGTACGTATGAAAGAAGTAGAAGCGGCCGAGACGACGCAAGATTCCCCGCCCTTCTACCCCGCAGGCGCAGTGCCTTCTTCACTGTGGCTGAGATGCAGATGATGGATGCTTCCTCGGCGCACACCACAGTGATCCTGGAGCGAATATGTCTGCCGGACACGTCGCGTCAAGCCAGAGTCTACACGCAATAAGCAACTCAAGTACGCACGGTCCATTAGAGAACTTCTGCTGCCCGTTTGACGACCCGCTGCCGTTGGCGTGGTTCGAGACGGGCTCGACTGCGTCAAGTCCATGTCTGTGAAGATGGCCCGCGGTGGGGCCTGTGCGTTCCGTTCATATGAGGTGGGTAGGGGGAGGGTGAGGGTAGGTATCTGGTCGCGTGCAAGGATGCGTGAGAGATGGTGGGCGTCGTTCATCGCCATTCCTGGGCAACCGCCACGGGGAGGTAAGGCGAAGCGAGCAGGACGTCGGCGACGGCGAGGACGAAGTGCGCGGCAGAGGCGAAGACGGTCGACGTCGCGGATTGAGTCTGAGACCAGCGCTCCTGGTGCTCTACATGGACCCCAGTCAGCCTTCGGAGCATCCCGAACGGGCGCTAACCAAGATCGCCCCTGACAGCTGCGCAGCCCCCGGAGAGCGGGACGCTACAACGGTGACTGTCGCGCGGATGTCGCGACGTCGGTTTGTTCGGCCACCTGCATGTTCACTGTCTCGCACTCTCTTGCGCTGCAGTACCTCTGCGACATCTCGACGCAACCGCTGGATTCTGGCCTCAGAGGCCTACCTCTAGTACTGTCGCTGGTCGGGCCTTGAACGCAAAAAGCTTAGGGGCTTCGAAGTAGCGTGGGCACAAACCTTGGATTCCTTCTCTCATGTGGTCGTCTCGCGTAAGATGCACCCTCTGCGGCCTCTCACGCGCAGCCTGACGTTAATTATACCCTCTGACGAGGCCTGTCAGCAGCTTCCAGTCGTTCCCCTGGTGTCCTCCCACACTAAGCGAATTAGAGACCGGACAAGGAGGGTAAGTGACACGTCTGTACTGGCATCCCGCTAACCTTGTCTGTGTCTGTCTGAACAGCGGTTGTTCTTCATTCTTCACAGGCTGCATGAGAGGGAAGCTGAGTGCTATTTCCACGCGTATATTGTCTCCTCCTCGCGTCCAGGCCCATGTCATGGATTAGCGAGTTTGAAAAGGCATAGCATCGCGGGAGACGCGCTGAAGCGCCTGTGACCTCGAGGCTATCACGGCCGCCGCTCCTGCTCGACCCAAAACAGACAAAATGAGCGCACGCGCTCAATTTATTGCTCGTTCACGAGTGCGCGGCATGACGCTGGCCCCTTTTTGTGCTCTCCGACCCCTATGCGCAGGTGAGTACTTGCTCCACCTCTTGTAGTACTAGTTGCCGAGGGTGTTGTACCGTGCCAGGGGTACTGACCTACTGCCCGAAGTCGTACTCGAATGTCCGAGTGCAATTCGACCCCTCCTCCAGGCGACGTGTTCGCGACACTTCAGAAGTTCCCGCAATGACAGGAAAGCACCACACGGGGTCCTCTTGCGTCCCTGCCCAGGCTAATTGGAGTTCGTGCGCTCTTCCGCAGATACGCTCAGCGTTGAATGGCGGCGTCGGTTCTGGCGTAGTTTCATTTCTCTGTATCGCGCTTGTACTCAGAGCAGCCCACTTCCGCACGAAGCCGGTGACGCCTTGTGCAGAATGATACGATCTAAGAGGTACGCACGTTTGGTTGTTGTCGTCTTCTTGTATCACTTCGATGACATCGAAGCAATCACAAATCAGCCAGAGGCGCACTTCCGGCATGGCCTCAGGGAACGGCGGGCGCCGAGACAGCATGTTCCATCGCCTCGTCGAAGTCTCGTTCAATTAAATCGTTCGCCCTGAGACACCTCTTCCATTCGTCGACCCAAAGATGCCGCGAATCGTCTGCATTCCACGCCCCGCGCTTGCCAGGGTCTTTAATTGATTGCGAACTTCTGTCAGCCTCGAATGTCCGCACAGTGCAAGCACAGTGTCACGTTAACCGTCCCCGGGATCTACGCCAGCACGGTCATCATACGGCGGCAGAAGTTGCGAAGCTTGCCCAGGCTGTCAGTGTCAGCGCTCGACGTACAGCCCGGGCGAAGTTTATGCGGCGTGGCTGAGATTGTTGTGATCTTGACGGTCGGGCGTGTGTGTGGCGACCCTTGTACAGCTTCGTTGCCTCCTCGTATTTCGCTCAAGGGTCGAGTCGTTGAAGACTGGTACAAGCCCCAAGTCGTGCCCATGCACACAGACGATGTGAACCTAGATCACACTATCGAACCCTATCGTGACAAGACCAACCTCCTCATCACCGCAGGACATCGCCCCCGCGCTACGGTATTGTTGTGTACTAAGTATGACAGCTCCCCTGTTTTGCTCGCCGGCCTAACACCTCCCCGCATCATACCACACTCGCGCTAATGTCAAAACGACGATCAACAACAAAACAGCCTCTCCGCGCTCGACCAACAAAACCTTCCACCACTCTGGTCTCGCATCGCCCCTATGCTGTCCGCGTCAGCGCACCAGCCGGCGGTCCCGCCTGCCAGTGATGACAATCGCTCGTGAACCGCCCCGGAGCCTCCACGCGCACCCGCTATCAGGATGAACTGTCGCTCGGAGGATCCCTCCCAGTCTAAACCTGTACGGAATCGAGGGTATGACGCACTAAAGTAGCTCGCTGCTTTTGTTCTTCTATCTTACGCTGGCCGCCAATGAGATCGCCTGCGTTTGGCACCAAGGTCTGACGCGGGTGAGCGTCGGGATCCAAACGCGGTCATGCTTCGCGCTGCGGACCCGGGACCCGGTGCGTTCTGACTTCTACCGGAGAGAAGATCCTTGGTTACCGGGTTCGTGCGCCAGTCACCGCCGTTCCCAGAGTTGCCGTAATGCAGTCTGCAGTGACTCTAGAGGTTCCTGCGTCGCGTACAACCGTCAATCGATGTATGTACTCGTGCTTGGAATTCAAGGCGCATGTGTCGCTGTTCGCGATCTAAACACGAATCCTGAGTGTCATGGAACTGTGGCTGAGCCTGACCTAGAAATGACACGGGCCACAATGCGCCTCGAAAAGGCAATTCATGTGTTGGTGGCCAAGAACCACGGTCACGTGGTCTTTCGCGCGTACTTACTCCCAGGTCCCAGGACCGAGGCCGGTGAGGCCACTGCTGTGCTAAGTGCTTGACATGCATACCAGTGCTTAGTTACGAGAATTCAGGTTGAGCATACTTACTGAGCGTGCTAATCGAATGCGTACTGGAAGCCGTCACGTAAATACTCGTTGCAATACCTTATTTATTGAAAGCAAATTGAAAGAGGCGTGAGACCGGGCCGTTGTGCGCGAGCGCCTCTCTCTCGCTCTTACCACCCTGGGCGCGAGATGGTAAACACACATTTAAGTTTCAATCATGTACTCCACATAACACCTATCCTTGAACAAATCATTGAGCACTTTGCACCCGACTGGCCAGACGAATCTTTCCTAGATGTATCACCACAGGCAGCGGCCGAGAGGACCAAACGAACGAGAGCACAGCGCAGGATTTTAACCGGGCTAGCATGTGTATGCAAGACGTTTTTGGAGCCTGCCCTCAAACTTCGTTGGCAAAATCTGGACGAGGGTATAATCACTTTGTTGCGTGTTCTGCCTGCCTTCAAAAAGATTGGAAGCTACGTGAGTACCCTCATACTTAGTTATGTTACACCTTTAATGGAGCTCACCGTCATCGCGACCTCAGTGTCATGTGTGCAATGGCTACTCGAGCGTGCTACCGAGAAGATTACTTGGTGGCAAGTTTCGAAACTCTCGCCCATCTCTCGCATCTGGCACGACGGCATCTGTCTTCCAGTCAGCGTTCAGCGCTCCGCGAACAGGCTTGAACGTACCTACTTCTGCGGCTGGCAGAGCTAGCATACGCCGGTGGCTTGGTGAGGGGGTGAAAAGCTCCTCAGCCTACCCGTCCTGCTGTGATATAGTTGTGCTTACGACAGAAGAGCGGGTACGATATTCACGTTACCTGTCAGCCTGAGGTTGGCCTGAGGTGAACATATTTGCCGTTCTACAAGATGTCACGTAAACATCAAGCGCCTGTTACCATTGCCCTATCAGCGCTTAATGGACCCATCCTCTACGTCGGGCTTTGTGCTGGGCCAACATCTGCTTCCTCGTCCTTGAGCTTGAGCACTTGAGTGCTCGAGTCATCGTTGTCTCCTACTACCGACACTACTTTGTAATGCAGGCATATGCTGTTCATCGGCTGCTCCGAATTCCACACCTCTTGGAAGAAGTCTTCGAGTATTTCGCTCCGGAATGGTCTGAAGAGCTAGTCATGTTTGACACGCCGGAGAATAGGCAGCGTGAAAGAGCGAAGTACCATATGCTGGCGGGGATCGCGCGCGTGTGCAAGGCATTCGAAGACCCGGCACTCGATGTTCTGTGGCGGTATCTGGAGGATTTAGACCCATTGTTGTGTATATTGCCACAACGATGTAGCGACTATGTGAGTTGTCGAGTGGTAGCTTCATGTGTTCTAGAGGTGCTCTCGAGTCTAGACTCACTCGTTGCCGGCGATTTCCTTGCAGAATGTCGTTGGAGATATCGCGTCTCAGCAATGGTCGCGTTTCCAGCAGTACGCGAGGCGTGTCTGTCGCCTGAGGTTCATGTTCTCCATGGAGGTCAAAAAGAATCGAAAAGCGTGGTATATGCTGGAAGATCATTCAAGTGGTCGACCCCTGCTACCCCGCCTTCGTACTCTGGTGGTTATCGAGATTGATGCCACCAAGCTAGGTGCTTTGATGCTCTTGATCTCGCCTTCTCTCCGAAGACTCAGGATGTCGTTCATGGAGGGATCGTTTGCCGTGGAATCTGCAAGTCATTCGCAGCCGTCAGCTACTGATTCCCTTCTCCCTCACGTCATTGCCGCTGTTCCTGACCTGACCGATTTCTGGATAGAATGTGGCCTGCCAGAAGACCTGCCTCCGCGCTACCTGTCCGAGCTCGCACGACTGGAGCGACTCGAGAAGCTCAACATCATTTACTCCGGAGCCGTCGTTGACCACGAAGCTCTCCGATGCATCTCTTATATGACTGCGCTGCGCGCCGTCGAGCTCTCCATCTGCCTCGACAGTATTGGTCTCTCGGAACCCCTGCAGCTTGGCGAGGCGTTCCTCGGCCTTGAAGACGTACATCTCTCTGGCAGTATTCACGACATCCGCCGCGTATTCGAAGCCGTCCAATTCCCGAAATTAACCAGTCTCGGGCTGTCCATATCGACAGCACCGACGATGGAGGTCTTGTCGGACTCGCTCGCCATGGTGTGCGACAGGGTCTCCAGATCCACGACTGAGGTCCATCTATTCATCTCTGCCGAGATGGACTCACCAGACATCTCCCTGAGTGACATCCTCCAACCGTACCTCCCCTTCCGCGAGATGACCAGCATGAACATCGAGTTCGACTACCACCTCCCCGGCTGGCAGGACGAAGACATGCTCGCCTTCGCAGATGCCTGGCCCGTTCTCGACCACTTCTACTTGGCCTGCGCTGCGGATGCTATTCGAGGCGCGCCACTCCCACTCCCAAGCCAGCCGACGGTCGCTGGGCTAATCGAGCTCGCACGCCGCTGCCCTCGGTTGAGATACGTCACGATGCCTTCGCTGGACGTCAGGACGCTTCCGTCGCCGCGCGAGGTGCCGCCGGTCGAGCACCAGTCGATGCAGTACCTGGAGGTCAGCAGGTACGTCGGGGGAGGGACGGCGAACCTGCTTGACCTCGCGGTCATACTTGACGTCCTGTTTCCACGCCTGAAACGGAAGCGTTGCTGCGTCAGGGCGAAGGACGGCGTTGCACCGGATAACACGGATGCAGAACACCTCTCTGTGCGTATGACAGAGTTGCTGTTGGCAGCGCTGTCGGCACGCAGAGAATTGCTCGACGGGACCCCAACTGCGGAGGCATCTGGCGGCCCGGCGGGGTGGGGTGAGAGTGCTCAGGTGCGCATATTGTGTTCGCGAAATACTACTTGCATGTGCCGACTATTCTTTAGGCAGATCAGCCAGCGTAACTCGAGCGAAGAGCAGGGATAGTAACCGGGGATAGCACAGACAGACAGCGTCAGTCGTCGTCGCTCGTGTCGCGCCGTTTTCTGGTCAAGCGATCGTGTTTAGAGGACGACATGCATGTTTGACGGTAGAGATCGCGCTGAACGAGAGTAGTACATGTTCAATAGACCCGACATTCGTCCGAATGTGGAAAAGATGAGTGGCCGATTCCCCATAGGCCACAAAGCTCCTCGAAAAGGCAGTTCAAGTACGGTGGCTTAGAAACACGGCCACGTGATCGTTCACGCGTATCCACTTCCCGGCCCCTATTGTGTTTGACATAGAAGATAAAATGGGACTCATACATGATCGCGTCTGGGCGTGAAGCAGACTCGTCGCCCATTAGTAGTAGTGCTCATAACAAGCCAGGATGAGCGTACCTGCGTGCTGAATGTGTACTCGAGGCCATCACATAAATAATTGCTTATCTTAAATACCTTGGTGAATTTCAGACGCGTTCAACGTTCAAATTTCAAACGTTGAAGCTCAGGTTGTGCACGAGCGCCTCTCTCTCCGCTCTCTCCACGCCCTACTTACTACTACTAGTAGGCGCGAGATGGTAAACACACCTCTCAATCATGTGCTCCACATCCCGACTATCCTCGAACAAATCCTTGCGCATTTCACAACGGACTGGTCCGACGAACCTTTCCTATGTGTGACACCACAGGTAGCGGCCGAGAGGACCAATCGAGCGAGAGCACAGCGCAGGATTTTGACTGGGCTAGTATGTGTATGCAAGTCATTCATGCGCCCAGCCCTCGATCTCCTGTGGCAAAATCTGGATGAGGGTTTAGTCCGTTTGTTGCGTGTCTTGCCCTCCTTCAAGAAGATTGGGAGCCACGTGAGTATCCTCGTACTTGTACTTACAACGTTCAGCGGCGCTCACTGTCGTCATGACACTTCTACAGTACATTGCTGAAGACATCTCGCCAGAGCAGTGGAGCAGGTTTCAGGAGTACGCAAAGCGCGTACGCCGCCTCAAGTATCCGGTTTCCGCGAAGTCCTCGATACACCGGATGACGTGGCTATGCTTGAACGCCAGACTGGCGGACAACCCTTACTGCCCCGTCTACATACCCTCGTGGTTGCCGGCGTCGACGTCGACGAGCCGGCGGCGCTGATGCTCCTCCTCTCGCCCTCTGTCCGAAGCCTCCGAACGACATTCTCAAGTCTCACCACAATGGCACACTTGAGGCGTTCGAAACCGTGGTCTGAGGTACAGGTGTCCTCATACAGCTGATCGTCGCTGCGGCTCCTGCTCTGTCCTCCGTCTGGATAGAAAACGGTCTTCCGAAAGATCTCCCTTCTCGTTACCTAACCCCGTTTGCACGACTCGGGCAGCTTCAGACGCTTGACCTAGTGTACTCTGGGGCTGTTGTCGATTACAAAACCCTACAGCACATATCGCACATGACGGCTCTCCGAGTCCTTTGCCTACAGATTTCCTTGGACGGAATCGCGCCCTCCGACCCTCTCCAGCTGGGTGGGGCGTTCAATGGTCTCGAGGAGGTCCAGTTCAATGGTTCTGCCGACGACATTCATCGCGTCTTCGAAACCACCCTATTCCCAAACGTGACAGGGCTCACACTGTGCATACTAACAGTACCGAGAGCGGAGGCCCTCAAGGACTTGCTCGTCGCGGTGTGCGGCAGGATCTCTAGGTCCATGTCCGAGACCTATCTTACCATCGGTGCTCCGATGAACTCTCCGCCCGTCTCCTTGGCAGACATCCTCAATCGTACCTCGCATTCCGCGAAATGCGCATACTGCAAATCGAATTCAATGACTATGCTCCCTCCATGGACGACCACGACTCCCTCGTGTTCGCAAGCGCATGGCCTAACTCGAGTCCTTCCATTTTGATTGCCCGACGTCGCAGGCCCGTCGACGTATAGAGCACCCGAGCTACCCGACCATCGCCGGGGTGACCGAGTTCGCGCGACGGTGTCCTCGGCTGGCGATCCTCACACTGCCCCATCTGGACGTCAGGACTCTCCCATCACCACGCTCAGTGCCGCAGATCGGGCAAGAGTCGTTGCGCCACCTGCAGATCGAACAGTACCACGGCGGGGAGACAGCGAACCTGCTCGACCTCGCAACCATCCTCGACACCCTGTTCCCGCGTCTCGGACGGCAGCGCTCTGTCACCATACGCGAGAGCGTGACAGGTGGTCTCTTCAGAACTGAGAAGGACAGACTCCCTTTCTACATGACCAACCTGCTGCTTGCAGCGATTTCGGCGCGCAGAGACCTTGCCGATGGGACGGAGCCTGTGGATGATGGGTCTGTCACACTGGCGGAGCACGAGAACGAGGGTGAAGGAAGTGCGCAGGTGCGGTGATGATGTTTGCGCAATGTCTGATGCAATATGCTGACACCTCTTTGAACAGGTCATCGACGACGACACGTCGGAAAGCGATTATTGACCGAATTTCCGGAGGGTGCTCTTTGTCAACGTGGAACTCAATGTGCCACAAAAGCTATGCATGGGAAAGGACTTGCCGCAGGAAGAAAGCGTCTTGCCCTTGCTCCTCGTTACGAGGTGTCTGTTCACGGGACGTCGGACTAGTATGCGTTCGACTATGTTTTGAAGGGTCCCTACAAAACACGGTGATCAAACTCGTCAGTACAGTGTGCGTCGTATCATGATGAATACCGTCGCCTCGTGTGTGCAATGGCTGCTCGAGCGTGCTAACGAGAAGATTACTTGGTGGCAAGCTCTGAACTCTCGCTTCTGCCACGACGGCGCCTGTCATCAGGGTTCCGCAAACCTTGAACGTACCTACCATTACCGTGGCTCTGCAGCCTGGAGCAGACGATGGCTTGGTGAGGGGGTGCGGAAAGGTCGGTCCGCGATGTCCGAGCATCGCGAGTCGATGCTTTGGATGCGATCCTGCTTTCCTTCTCTCTATCTCGCTGCTCACCATTCCAAGACCATGCTAGTACTCGCTCAAGACCGCGCGCTCCAAATCCTGCACATTTTGGAGGATATCCTTGAGCACTTTGCTCCCAGGTGGTCAGACTCGGATACGTATGAGCAGCTCAGGTCGTCGGATGCACGCGACGAGGACATAGCGCGACGCAGGACCTTGGCAGCGCTGGCTTGTGTTTGCAAGACCTTTTCAGATACGGCTCTCAATATTTTATGGCGGGATTCAAATGATCTACGCAACCTACTGCGTGTTCTGCCTTCCTTTCGACAATGCTTTGTGACCCAGCAGGTGAGTGCCATCGTGTTTGCATCATACTTGAGCGTGCTAAGGATTGATGCCACAACCACCCTTCTAGACGATGAGAATTGCAAGAATCACGCCCCAGCAATGGTCGCGTTTGCAAGTGTATGCGCGGCGTATTCTTCGCCTCAAGTGGAAGTGTTCCGCGCGGATCCCATTACGCCACATGATGTGGATTATGCTTGAACACCAAACTGATGGTCAACCCCTATTGCCCCGCCTTCATACACTTGCAGTTTACGAAGTAGATGTCGAGGAACCGGAGGCTCTGATGCTCTTATCGTCCCCTTCTCTCCAGCGTCTCACAATATCGCTCCTACGACCACTCGTTGACTCACTGGCGACCTCGAGGCACTGGAAGGCATCCAATGCAGACATGCTTATCCGCTTCATCACTCCCGCACTTCCTCGCCTCTCCAGTCTCCATGTACTATCCGGTCTACCACAAGACTTCCTTTCATGCTACCTGACCCCGCTCGGGCGGTGGTTCGGGCGGCTCGAAAAGCTCGATCTTGTGCACTCTGGGGGTGTCGTCGACTACCAAGCCCTCCAACATATCTCTCTCATGACTACTCTCCGGAGCATCCGAGCACATATCTCTCTCTCGGGAGTCGGCCCCTCGGCCTCTCTGCAGTTTGGCGAGGTGTTTTGTGGACTCGCTGACCTTCATCTCTTCGGCACCATTGATGACATTCGCCGGTTTTTTGAAACCATTCAATGCCCACAGTTGGAACACCTTAGGCTGACCACCTCATCAGTGTCAACAGCGACCGTTCTGAGAGACTCGCTCGCTGTGGTGCGCGATGGGGTCTCCACATCTGTTTCGACAATCCAAATATTCATCGGGGCTCGAATGTCCCCCTCACCTGCTGCATCACTGGCGGACCTCCTCCATCCATTCCTGTCCTTCCATAACATACGCACTTTCAATTTCGATTCCGTACAATATGATCCTTGCATGAGCGACCAGGATATTCTTGCCTTCTCTAGTGCCTGGCCAGTCCTCCGAAACTTCCAGGTGAACTATTTTGCGGATCCTCGTCCACATCCAAACTCGAGTCAGCCAACTGTCGCCGGCCTAACGCAGTTCGCGCGACGATGTCCTCGTTTGCTGCTTCTCCAGTTACCGGTTCTGGATGTCAGGACACTGCCGCCCACAAACTCAGTCCCGTCAGCCGGGCAGGAATCAATGCGTTACCTGCTTATTCGTGACTTTCTCGGGGGAGATACGGCAAATTTGCTTGATCTCGCTATCATACTCGATATCCTATTCCCCCGTCTCGACAGACAGCGCTCTTTCACTACGCATGGGGACGTGGATGCTCTCCTCAAATCTGACACGCGCCGCCGTCCTGTGTTAATGACTCGACTGCTGTTAGCGGCGATCTCGGGACGCAGAGAAGTCCAGGACAGAACCTCCACTGCGAGTGGACAGGGGTTTCTACGAGGGGACCCAGGCGCACACGAAGGAGAAGGGAGTGTTCAGGTACGTGTATATATCTGTGATGCCGTTAGGTTTCAAGTTCGTTGATCGACAATTGACCCACCAGATCGGCGAGCCTGCGTCAGACGAAGAAACGTCACTGTAGTAGTTCCACACGGAGGAAGGAAGAGAAACGATTCTCGCATTACAGACACCAGTTCCACGAATCCGTATGGTCTTTGTTCACGTTATGTTATGAGTTGTACGTTCTGGTACGCGACGAACCCAGATGATTCAGAATGTGTACGCAATCGTTGAATAGCTTACATAGATGTGCTCCATTGCCAGATGACATTCCTCAGTCTCACCAATCAGACAAAGCCCCAATGTCGGACAGCTGGACCTTGGGCCCCTTGCAGCTGCACAGACAACGTATGCATACCGCAAACATCAAACTGATCTGTAGAGTATGTGGAGGTTGCAGTTATCGCACAGTCATGACCAACACTATGTCAGAGCGACCAGAGCGCGTAGACGTCTTCCGCTCCGCCATCGCACTGTCGCAAACACCCCTACACCAAGGATGAAACCGAGCAGCATCCCGACATCTCCAGTTCCCGCCCGTGCGATCGGCCCGACCCACCATGCCTTGTCCATGCAAAGCACAATGAAGCCCACGGATATGACGAACGTGACGATACTGCAGTAGCTCGGCGCGAGGTTCGGGTGCCTCGGGTCGTCCCACGCCTCGGAGACACGGTAAGATGACCAGTGCATGCGGCGATAGAGGAGGTGCTCTACGAGGATAACAGCGACGTAGGGCGCGAGCCAGTAGCCAATGAAGCCGAGGATGTCAGAGAAGATGGAGTAGAACGTGTTGGAGCCTACGATCGCGACGGGGATGATACTGCATGCGCACTATCAGCAGCGATCCTTCACGTTTACATCGAGCTTGAACTGTACGCACATAGCGGTGGACGCGATGGCGAGGAAGAATCTCGGTATCCGGGCGAAAGCAGGCGCCAGCGTCATGAAGCTGTTGCACGCCGTATACATCGACGGCGCACATTGGCTGGGCGTCGTCAATGCGAGGAGGACGACGAGAAACTTGCCGAACCGCCCGCAGGCTCTAAGACGGCAGCGATGAGCCCGCCGATGTCGTTGCCATTCCCGAGGCCTGCCTTCCATGTGGGATTGAAAGCGGCCCCGCGGTGAAGGCCGCACCAAGCATATGGGCTGGCATCTAACATTGGAACTATGTTGAGATCACACTCGAGGTAATTAGAAGTGCTCACGCTTGACAACAGAAGGCCTGAGTAAGTATATATCCATACCCTTAGCCTGCCCTCACGATTAGGCCTTGTTCGTGCAAGGAGTGCCGCTACTCACGCACTGGCCGTGTGGTCGTGATACACGCCCTGATCAGGCATGAGCGGAGACCAGTTGACAACGCTGGCGGCGAGCGTAGCACCGAATGTCATGATGTTCGGCGTGCCCACAGGAGTAGGATTCGATAGCGGCGAGTCCACCAGGCGTCTGCCGTTCACCGCGAGCATCGTGATGAAGGCAACGAGATTCGGGATCCAGACGAACGTGTTGTACCTATTCATACCCGCCATGAGTGTCAGGCAACAGGGACATAGCTCCGTGCGTACCAGTGCAATACACGAGATCCGCTGAACACTACCTGTGCGAGTGATTGTCGTCCCTAGACGTTCAGATTCTAAGAAGCACCTACCACAAGCGTGACGAGCGCGATGATCACAATACCGAGAGACGCATTGAGGTGTGCGGATACGCTTCCGAGTGTTTGGCCGCCAACGATGGTATTCAAGATGAGTAGCCTTGGAGAGTGAGGGTGACGAGTGTACTGGGAATCAAAGCCCCGTAGTATCTACAGACAAACCACGCGGATCAGAAAATGAACGCAGATAAGAGAAAGTCTGCGTACCCCCAAGAGAAACGCGCCTGAACCATTCCACGCATCCCCAGTTTCGGTCCCAGGACAGCGCTGTCACCGCGACTTGTCAATGGACTGATCTCATGAGGAGGTATAAACCCACAAGAATGCAGGTATTGCGCATGTCCTGTGACATACGTGTCTATCAGTGCGTGAACGTACAAGTGCTGGGCTGGTCCATACACTATGTCCACCACCAGAATGACCAGGAGCGACGCCCTGATGCCCAAGCCATAGTACGCAGGCCCCACCGTGCCAGCAGTCAATCTACACATGCGCACCCATGAGAATAGTCTGCACGCACATCGAGCACGGACGCACGTCAGGACATTCAGGTTTGCAGAGAACCATACAAAGAACATCTGGTACAGCCGTCGGTCGTTCCTCTGCTCCGGCGGCACGGGTGTGATGCTGCGTAAGGCCCTGAAGCTCTCCCTCTTGCACGCTACGCAACGAACACGCACCCGTTCGTCTCCACGCCCCATCGCGCCAGCTGCGCGGTGATTCTTTGGATCCTGGTTAGTGGCTGGGACGCCTCCTCGTCCCCCGCCGCGCATAGTCTCGGGCGGCTGGTCTCGATCGTGACCACCGCGGACAGCTGCTTCTCCGAGTCTTCCTCGAGCTCGATCTCCGCTTTGGTGGTCGACCGTCTCAGT
>NW_025955713.1:0-13347 GCF_022376445.1 Fomitopsis serialis
CCAGACAGGGTACTCGGTCAGTCGACCACCATGGGCTCATTCCTAAAGTTAATTACAAGAAAAACATATCAGGAGGTAGAGGAGGATTGTGAGAGACGACTGGTATGCGTAATCTGTCGTAAGACTGGGAACTGAGCCTACGGCACTCGACTGACCGAGTACCATGTCCGGCCGAGATCCCGGCCCGATACAGTAATGTTTTCAAGCTTTCAAACAACCAGAGACAAGTCAGCGGCAACTGGAATGCTGTTGGGTTGCTGCTGTGCGGCAGTGTGCAGACCTAAGACGCAACTGCGCAGGTCGCGGACGTCGACGTTGAGTCGCACGATGATGATGATGAACTCAGCATTTATTAACCGCAACAAGCAAGCAATGTGCTAAGACGCGGCGGACGCCGGCCTGTGCATGGGCGGGCGTTAAAACGCGCCACCCAGACCTGCGCCCCGTTCGAGGGTAGTGTAGGCAGCGTACCAAATGGTGGGAGCGTATGCTGTCCCGCGAACCCATCAGTATGTCCACCAGCCCCATGATCACGTACGAAAGTGTTGATTCAATGCAGGGCAATGATACTTGCCCTTCCTTCTCTGATGCTCACGGCATCCCGTGAGTTCCCTCATCTGTCTTGTCATGCCGTAGCTCATGCCGAGGTGCCCTACAGCCCTGATACCACAACTTCATTAGCGGCACTCACCGTCCCATCGACAGCTGGTGTCCAGCTATCTCTAACATGTATGGCCATCATGATTTTTATCTCTCATCTGCTTTAGCTGGGTTTGTATCCGGGGATTCTTTGGTGATCTCGGAGGTAGAGTATCTATTGTTGTACTTGCTATTTGTGCTTCTAATGAACGTACGGCCGAGCCGTCCGAGCACCGATTTCATCGGTGGTTCTTCCTCCATGACCCTGAGATCTGCAATGTGCGGTAGTTAATCTTGGGTTTAGGAGGCGGCCGCAAAGGCAATTCAGTTGGAACGACTTGCTGAGTTGCCGTCAATTTGCGTTGGATAAGCTCAAGGCTGACTGGAATCGAAAATTTGGGCACATCTGATTCGTCCAATCCTGGCTGTCCACAGATGAAACCCGGTTGAACTGTCGCGCGACCGTCGTGTGATGCAAACGAGAACCTCGGTCCCTCCGGTTGTTGGCCCTTTGAAAAAGACAAAGGCGATGTATCTTTGTAGATAATCATGCCGTGCAACGTGGGTGGTCAGGATGGGTGGTAGTTGCCAGTGCCGATAGTACTTATCTGAGTTTCGAACTGGACGTGACCTACTAGCGGAAGCGATCATCCGAGTATTGCAGCATCGATCACTCGAACAAGACTGCCCGGACTGTACTGTCGAGCCCCCAGCTCATACACGATGGCTACACCAGGGGACGCGAAACCGACCTACATCTACAAACTGATCCCCGCCTCCGCGCCCCCGCCCGAACCCCTGCCGGCTGTTCTGCCAGTCAGCGAGCTGGACCAGACATCGGGCTTCATCCACCTCTCCACCGCAAAACAAGTCCCGAACACTCTGAAGTACTTCTTCGCGGACGAGCCACGCGTGTACGTCCTCCGCCTGGCGTACGATCCGCTGGAGGAGAAGAAGCTCGTGCGGTGGGAGGACCCGACGGCGGAGGTCTGCGGCCCGCGCGGCGGCGAGGGGATGTTCCCCCACTTGTACAACGGGTTGAAGTTGGGCAAGGGCGAGGTGGACAGCGTCGCGACGTGGGAGAGACGGGATGGGGAGGGGTGGGAGGATGTGGCTGAGCAGGAGAAGGACTGGCTGATCTACTAGGACGCGCCAGGCCCAGTGCGCGACCCTGGAGGCTAGCGCAATTGGTTGACGTTTGGGTTGTACTCCGCGAACGTTGAACGTTGTAGGTCCCTGTCGATCGTCTCAGCTTATGGAAGCGCGTTCGATCATGATCGCCTTCATATCTCATAGACAGTAAACGGGTTACTCTCGTCAGGTAGAGTGGGTCCAAGTACATTCTACTGTGGACCATGCTTGTACAGCACCACACGGTGAAGTTCTCTGGTGTGCGAAACAGATGCACGAGTTCTCGACAACCACCACTCATAATGTGACCATCGTCGCTTGCCACCTAGCTGCCAGGAGGCAACATCCACTATTGAACACGCAACGAGGAAAGGATACAACGAGGCCCAGTGAATTATCGATAACTACATGTCTACAAGAGAGGAAGGAACGACGACCGGTAAAACACCAGGATAATTTACTTCTCCAAGTCGCGGTCGTCAGCCACCTTGCGGTAGTGTGCACGTTCACGCTGCCATTCCGTGAACCGGCGGAAGATGCGCAGGCCACCGAAGTACCAGAAGAGGGCACCTGCACCAAGGACCAAAAAGAGTATGAATATATAGGTGAAGAAACCAGGCGCGGGTCTCGCTGCGATGTGGTCCATGTCAGGCATGTCTTGGTCGGCTGGCTCTGCGGTGGGTACGGCTTCCTTGTCTCCACCGGTCTCGGGCAAAGCGGGGACCGTTGTCGTTGCGTCTGCGCCAGTAGGAACATCCGTCGCTGGGGATGGATCGAAGACCTGCAAGTGACAAAATGGCATTCGTTCATATCTGACTGTAACTGCACAAATAGACGGCTGGCCGTTAGAGCTCGCCGCGAAGAGGCACCTGGTTGCCGTCATCATCCACTGGCAGTTCAATCTTAGATGAAAGTTGATATCAGTAGGTTGAACCAGCGTGCTGGTGAGGAGACATTACCTCTCCACAGGCAGCGATTACGACGTCATCCACGGGACGGTCATTCCTGCCCTTTGCAACATCCTCTGCAGAAGAATACGTGTCAAGGGACACATGCGGCAACGTTGTACGGAAGCATACCGATTATCTTCACGATGTCCATGCCTTCCAGGATTTCACCAAAGACGACCTGCGCAGATCATGAATATCACGGAGCGCCCAAGACACTGACACTTACGTGCTTGCCATCCAGCCAGCTAGTCACGACAGTCGTGATGAACTATTAACCATGTCCCTAAGCCACCGTTTGTACGAGAGAAAAACGTGTACTCACGAATTGCGAGCCTGTCAACACGGAGAATTAGCGGGGCACCAAAGAACTGGGAGGAACGCAATCACCATTGGTGTCCTTCCCCGCATTGGCCATGGACAGGAGGCCAGGGCGGGTGTGACGCAGCTTACTGGAAGACATTGTATCGTTAGCATTCGCGACCGCAACAGTGATCCAGGAACGCGTACAAGTTCTCGTCGGCGAATTTGTCGCCGTAGATAGACTAGTCGCGAACCGAGTCAGACGTCAAACAGCAGTAACAGAAAGTCAGCCGACGAACCTTGCCGCCAGTGCCGTCGCCTTTGGCTGCAGTGTGATTCATGCCCAATCAGCGGACACACTTCGTGCATATTACGGGTACAGTAGACGTACTGAAGTCGCCACCCTGAATCATGAAGTTCTTGATGACGCGGTGAAACTTGGAACCCTTGTAGCCAAAGCCCTCCGGGAGCTCAGTGCCATCCTTCTTGACGCCAGTCGCGAGCGCACGGAAGTTCTCCACGGTCTTGGGCACGGTCTGGTGAACAACTCATCAGGTACCCGTCCAGGGTCGACGGCGAAGGATGCTCACACCACCGTAGAGGCCGATAACGACTGGTCGAAACGTGGACTAAGACGTGAACTTAGCCATTGAGGAGGACATGCCACGTACTTTTGCCTAAATCCTTGTCGCCGTGTTTGATGTCGAAGTAAATCTTGTTCGTTATCTTTGGGCCTTTCGCCGCAGCCTCGACAGACTGGGCACAGAAGAATGCCGCTACAGTGACCAGAACAATGGCAAGAAGGGACCGACGCAGAAACATGTCGGCTGAGGATGTGAAAGGAACGGCTTGACTGAGTGGGAGTTGTAGGGAACGCAGCCACAGCACCGACGTGGCGGACAACGGACCCGGGAGCGTGATCACGATCGAGATCGGGCTGAATTTCTTTGCCTCCGACTGCAACTGAGTGACTGCACCTTCTGTTCATCCTCGCCGCCATGGACGACGGACTCGTGCTGAACCTCGTCGTCGATGACCATATACCACGGTCAAATCCTGTAACAAAAGCGAAGAAAGGTGGGAGATGGACCGACCGGTGAGGGATGCGACCTCTCCGAAATGCATTTCACCTGACGCTCGCAGGGCGGCAGCGAAACAGGTCGCAAAAAGAAAATCGCGGCCTGAAAGCATCTCGACGTCGCATAATGCGGATGCTGCTACAAGAGAGCGACCTGCAAAACGACCCCGTATATCTGACCCCGCAAAACGACCTCGAGCAACTCTATCTGCAAAGGAGCCGCGGCGGGGGCGTCCCGCAGAAGATGAAGAGCATACAGCGACGGGCTCCGACCCTCGCACACATACCCACGTCATATCGTCACTCTTTACATCAAATCCGATAGTAAAGCCATCAGAGACGCAGTCCTCTGCGAGACCCATTGGTCGCCCGAGCAATGCACCCCTCGCAGACTCTTCGACGTTCGCTGGGCTTGGACTTGATCCCCTCATTGGCGCACATCTCTCGTCCAAGATGAACATTGCGTATCCCACGTCAATTCAGAGAGCGGCCCTGCCCGCTCTCTTGAGTGGTCCCACGGACGACGGTACGCTGAGGGACGTCTTCATCCAATCCCAGACCGGTTCTGGCAAGACGCTCTCATTCCTCCTTCCCATCATCCAAGACCTGTTGCCTCTCAGCTCTCTCTCCTACATTGACCGCTCTATTGGGACTCTCGCTATCATAATTGTTCCGACGCGTGAACTTGCGAAGCAGATTTCAGACGTCCTGGAGGCTCTTCTCAATCTTCGCCTTCGACCCTCGGACGAGTCGCCTGACGGCGCCGACTCAGGGCCGCGCCTCACACGCTGGGTTGTCTCCGGCGTATTGACCGGCGGTGCGACGCGCACGCACGAGAAGGCACGGCTACGTAAAGGGGTGCCCATTCTCGTGTCCACACCAGGTCGCCTCCTCGACCATCTACAGAACACCTCCTCTTTCAACGTCGGCAAGTGCCGATGGCTCGTTCTCGACGAAGCCGATAGGTTGATGGAACTAGGTTTTGAGGAGAGTATCCAGGGTATATTGAGGAGCCTGGAGGGACGACGAAAACTTGCCTTCCAAGCCGTGCAGGAGGGAAAGAGCACAGAGGTCGGGGGCTGGGACTGGGAGAGGCAAAGACGGACCATTCTGTGTTCCGCGACGATTCGCGAGGACGTACGGAAGCTTGCTGGGACGACCCTGAAGAATCCCATAATCATCAAGGCCACTGAAGCCGACGCAAATGTGTTTGGCTCTGGTGACGCAAGGCAGGACATCGACTCTTTAGCTGTCGCCGGAAAGAGCCAACAGTTCACGCCGCCATCCCAGCTGTCTCAAAAGTACGTTGTGGCTCCTCTCAAATTGCGCCTCGTCGCCCTCGTCGCGTTGCTACGATCCTTGCTTTCATCTCAAAGCAAGCGGGGAACGAAGATCATCGTATTCTTGAGTTGCACTGACTCTGTCGACTTCCACTGGCATCTCTTTGGCGGCACATCCATGGGTAGGGAGGGTGATGCCGAGGCATCTTCCGTATCTGACGAAGAAGAATCTGAAGGAGAGGCCAAAGGCGGTGCAGACGGTGCTAGCCATCCGCGGAAACCTGCGGCTAATGCCGGTACACAGGAGTTAGAAGCTAGATCACCGCTCCTCCCTGGGACTTCAATCTTCCGACTGCATGGTTCTCTTCCGCTCCGAACTCGGCTTGCCTCGCTGCGCGGGTTTTCGTCTGGCTTCTCTTCGAAGCAGCCCAGACCAGATTCGCCCGTGTCCTCAATTCTGCTCTGTACGTCAGTCGCCTCCCGTGGTCTTGATCTCCCCCTAGTCCGTGCCGTAGTCCAATACGATCTACCCACCGAGGGCGGTGCGACGGAGTATGTGCACCGGGTTGGACGAACGGCTCGTGTGGGCAAGGGCGGCGAGGCTTGGAGCATCGTCGCGCCCAGTGAAGTTGACTGGATCAAATGGGTCGAAGACAGGATGCGCGGCGATACCGAGAGCGCGGTAGAGAGTATCGCCGGAGAAGGGAGAAAACCTTCGTCGCTGCAGAGTGTCCAGGTGGAGACCGTGCTACGAAATGGCTTTGGCGGTAAAGGTTCAGAATACGAAGAGCGAGCTACGGAGGTCCAGCTCTCTCTAGAGCGATGGGTACTCAAAGACAAGCATGTAAGCCATTTACTCTTCTTGACACTCTATACTGTCTGATGTCGATTTGGACGTGTTCAGAACGCCGAGCTTGCGCGAAAAGCTTTTCGCTCGCATATGCGAGCGTATGCCACACATCCGTCAAATGAGAAGCACATTTTCCACATCCGTCATCTACACCTGGGGCATCTGGCTAAGGCGTTCGCACTACGCGAAGCCCCGAATGCCGCCACAGCTGGCTCCAAGGCCAACTCTAAACGGAAAGCAGGAATACAAAGAAGCAAGCCCTCCACCACCACAAAGAAACGGACCGTCGACGCAGAGGATGATGACAATGTCGCGGAAGCAGAGCGGCGCATGGAGAAGGTTGTTCGAGAACAGGGTCGCCTTACGAGGAAGGGCGGGAAGATGGTCAGCTCTGGTGCTGCTGAGTTCCAGATCGCTGGTGGCTATGACCTGGAAAAGTTGGCGCATCGGACATGAAACACGCCTCCCCTCGTTCATCGCATGTACCTTACGCATGAGCTCACGAGACTACATACATACTACAACGGCTGCTTTCCTCGGGGATGTTCATGTTTGTGCTTGCAGTGTCCTTCGGTCCCTTTGAGTGTATACCGCCACAGGCGGCTTAGTCATATGTTTTCGAACCTGATATGGCAATATCCAGCGGTTTTTTATATTATTGTCTTCACCCTTACGCTCACTCTCCTCGTTCATCGCGTGCGTGTAGCCTCTGCTATGGCTGGTCATAATGCGCCCAAAGACGACGGCCACCAGGAGCCACCGCCGATTACTCCGGGAGGGGCGTACAGTATCCAGGTGAGCCCATCAAACGACTACGTGGCACCGCCACAACGCTTACGCGTCTCCCAGACGGTGTCTGTAGGCTGCAAAGTCTATGCTCGTCGCAAGAATCCCGATGGCGAACAGGAAGAACGACTTGCAGAAATCCTTTCTATCCGCGACAAGCCCAGTGGCACGTATGGTGGCCACCCGAAGGCCGTCGTCAAGGAGGAGGAGTCTCAGGACTCCACGGACAGACTCGAGTTCTTCGTGCACTGGGACCAGTTCAACAAGCGGCTGGACGACTGGATCTCGGGCTCTCGGATCGTTCTGACCAGAGACCTTGAGTGGCCACGGCCCAAGGCACCGCCCAGTGCGAAGAAGTCAGCCGGGAAGAAAGCGCCGCCGCCAGGGAAGAGCCGTGCTCAGTCGCTCCTGAAAAAGGCGGCCACGTCTAACGCTCTCTCGCATTCCATATCCATAAAGACAGAGCCCGAGACACCACTCCCTGGAACGCCGAATTTTGAGGGTGCCGCCAGTCCTTCTCCCGCGCCAAACGTGCCATTGAAGCGGAAGGCCCCGCATGATGAGGAAGAGGAGGAGGACGAAGATGCGGACCTGGACGCTGACGCGGACGGCGAGATGGACGTGGATGCTGAAGGAGAAGAGGTCTTTGACCTCGATACCACTGGCACTCCGCCACCTCCTGCGCCTCTTGCTACCTTCAGCAAAGAACAGGAGATTGAGAAGCTGCGGACGTCCGGCTCCATGACGCAGTCCATTTCGGAGATCGCGCGAGTGAAGAATCTCAATCGCTTGCAGATCGGAAAGCACGAAGTCGACGCGTGGTATTTCAGTCCCTACCCGCGCGAATTTGCGCATTTGCCGGTACTGTACATTTGCGAGTTCTGTCTCTCCTACCTTCCTAGCCAGTTCATGCTCTCGCGCCATCGTAAACGATGCACCCTTCTCCATCCACCAGGGAACGAGATTTATCGACACGAGGACATTTCGTTCTTCGAGTTGGATGGCAAGAAGCAATTGGCATGGTGTCGTAATTTGAGTCTACTGTCCAAATGCTTTCTTGACCAGTACGTTTCTTTTACTTTGACCGTTGTCATTGTGCTTACTGTCCTACAGCAAAACCCTGTATTACGATGTAACTCCGTTCCTGTACTATGTCATGGTACGTTGCGCTATTCTTGTCAATCCGCGTCTGCTCACAATCATCTAGTGCCACCGAGACTCGTCGGGCTGTCATATCATTGGCTATTTCTCCAAGGAGAAGGAATCGGCGGACAACTACAATGTCGCCTGTATCTTGACGCTTCCGCAGCACCAGCGCTTCGGTTACGGCAAGCTGCTCATTGAGTTCTCCTATGAACTCAGCAAGAAGGAAGGGAAGCTGGGTAGCCCAGAGAAGCCGCTCAGTGACCTTGGGCTTCTGGGGTACCGCGCGTACTGGTCCGAAACGATCATCGAATTGCTACTCAATACGACGGACGATATCAGCATTGATGACATCGCGCAGAAAACGTCAATCACCCATGCGGATGTCATGAATACGTGCGTTCCTAGTTCGATGCATCATAACTGTACCTGGCCGCACTAACGCCGCATCTATAGATGTACGACGCTGCAATTGTTCAAACACTACAAGGGCCAGCATGTCATCTCTATTCCCGAGGCGCTCCAAGAGCGACATAAGAAGAGAATGGAGAAGCGCAGGCGGCGCATCCATCCAGAGTGTCTCCAATGGAAACCGCCGGTCTTCACTCGAGATCAGCTCAGATTCGGCTGGTAGACTTCCGTAGAACTGTTCGGGGCCGCGCGTGTTCGGGCGTTATTGAGCGTACGCTGTGTATTGTACTATATTGTACCGCTATGTAAGAACGGACGATTAGGAGCTTCTCGCACGAATTAGAGAGGAAGTCCGCAGCCGACCTGACATTGCTACGAATCCTCCCGAGAGGGACCTGTTCCCGTTGGTGCCCTCCTCCGGAGCGTCACTGGTGTGTCTTCGGCACCCGACTCTTGGTCTAGCATCGCGAAGGACGACTCCCCGCTGCTTGAAGCCCGAGAGGCGGGCCGGTCGGGATGCATCGTATTCATGCCTTCGTCCTTTCGCTCCTCAGAGATGTTGTGCATGTGCGAACTGAGCTCGCGGCGCGAGATTGTGGGAGAGGGTGGTTGAGAGGGCACAGGAGAGAACATGCCGACTCCGGACAGTTCCAGGTTTCCTTCCTCCTCCAGTGGACCACGGAAGTACGTAGGAGGAGGGGACGTCATGGTCGTTTTGGTGGGCGGGGGACTCTCGGGTTGTATGACTATGGTTGGCGTGTCGGCCCCGGTCGGGACGCTCCCCGTCTCACTTGTGGAAGCCTTCGTGTCATCGATGACACCAAGGGTCCGAGCTATCACATATGAAGTTACATCCTTAAGAACTGTTGTGAGGGCCTGGAAGTGACGCGAAGCAACGTAAGATGGTTCATACCAATAGAGTCAGGATCGCGAACGGCAGGATAGATAGGAAGGCCAGCATGCGAAACGTCCATGCTGCGCTGTCGACCCACGAGCCAGGCGTGTAGTTCCACAGATGTTCAACGTAAAGCTGCCATAGTGATGCGGGTGCAGAGACGATCGACATGGTGGTATGAGGCCAAGTCGCGAACGATCATCTCGCCCTCTGGTGGCTGCAGCCGACGGCACGCGCGCCTCATGACGTACGATCGTGTACGACACAGGATAGTCATGTTCATTCCAGCTCTATCGATACAAGTACAGGGCAGCTTAAAGCTTCATATCCACCAGCGAATCCGACAGATGCGCAACGATATAGATCTACTGCAGGGACAGACGATAAATCATGATAGCGAGAGATGCGATAGTGAATGCGAGGTAGACCGACACGGGAGGAGCGCGACAATAGTAAGCATATGTACACAGTAAGACGACAGCAGGTATAATGTTCATGGATACATCACATTCGAGGGAAGACGACACCGTCGTACCGCACCAGGATGACCGGTCGGCGCTTCGTGACCTGCGATTCTGGCGGCAAGCATCCGAGTACTTCGCCACACCGAACCTCCACATAAGGCGATGGCTCTGACCCGAAGAAGACGGTGACAGGATCCGTCTTGGAGAAGTTCTCCCATAAACGGTCAGCATCTTCGACGTGTGAGGGTTCGGCTTCGCGAGAGCCCCGCGCGCACCCGTGTGGTGCTTCGGGATTTCCGCCGCTCTGTCGGGCGGGAGGTACTTCACCACTCCTGGGAAGGGGGTGACAGGCTTCGACGGTATCGGGAACGAACTGGTCTGAGGGGCATTTTGGTTGTCGAAAAGGACGGGAGGCACGTAGAAATTGTACCGTATCTGGTCTGAACGAAGCGAGGATCAGCTGAATGGAAGAGAGAAGACGACGATCCCACTCACCAGTCCCCACGATCGTCCACACGCTTGTCTCCCCGATATCGACCTGCCAGAGAGCCCCTGACGATGCAGTCGAGTCGCTCGCGGAGCCGCGACGTCCAGAGCCCGCAGAGCCCGCGGATGTGGGCCTTCGCCGGCCTTTTTGGGAGTTCGGCTTCGTGATTCCACCCGCACTCGACGATCCGCGCTTTGCCTTCTTAACGCGGCCACCATCATTCGATGGGAAGTCAGTCCCGTCCGGCGATGTCGGCGTGCTGCTCATGCTCCCAGACCCGAAATAGTCCGCTGAGCCACTAGTAGACGTCGGCGTCGTGTCTCCCGGCGAAGTAGGTGTCGCTGTAGGTGAGTCGCCGTCGCGCGACGCACCGCCTTGCGGAGAGTTCCACTGGCGACCGTCGACCGGACGGTAGGTATTCACCTTTTCGCCCATGCACGAGAGGAACGCACCACTCTGGCCGGGGGTGCCCGGTTCCGGAGCGCCGCGGCTAGGGTCGTACACCTCAAACGCGATCTTGTGCAGCTGTGAAACGGGATCGCCGCAAACCTCGCCCACTGAGCAGTAGTGGTCGGCAATACCCTTCGCGCCCTCCTGAAGACCGCCACCAACAACGATCGTCTGATGGTCAACCTTGCGAATTATGAGCACAGGGCTGACAACACCTGAGGTCAGACATTGCAGCACGACCGTCTGGTTGTAGTAGATGGGGATCTGCGATCCGTTGTTGGTGAACGGAATCGCATTCGGCGGCGGGGAGGGGTATTCGGGGAAGAGCGGAGGCGGAGGCGGAGAGTCAACACCCCGGCGGGCTTATTGACGTCGACAATGTACATGATGAAAGGGTCTATGACAGGACATCAGCAGGTACTCATCAGAATCTGTTTGTGAGTTCACATACCCCAACTGGCCGTCCGGCGATAAAGGACGGTGTCTGTGTCCGCACACGCTGGTCCAAGCCCATGAGCGGCGCGCCGTCAGATCCTTTGAAGGAAGACCCTGACCCGAAACGCAGAGATACTTGTCGACACCGTCTGCGAGCGCAGCCTGTGGAACAAGGAGATTGTAGAGCCATGATTGATGCAGACTACGAGGGACACACATCAAAGATGAACGTTAGCACTTTACATAATCCCGACAACGGTACGGGACGCCAACGTACGCTCTAGGTTCTTAGCGCTTTGCCTCTTCTTGCTCGGTTTGCTGATGACCTTGATTGGGCGACTGGGGAAGATGCCAATCACGCGCTCCGGCTCGTCTTCGGCAGAGGGCGCCATGATCTTGACGAGGGCTTCGACCTTTTTCTTCTTTTCGTCAACGTCCGAGATAAAGAGCTGCTTGCCCACACAGCGCCCGAGATATGTCGTACCGCTGGGCGGGTCAGACACATCGAACGATTTACCCGTTGCACCCGTCCACTCGATAGTCCCCTCCTGCGGCGCAGGTTCGCCAGAGATGGAGACGACCACCCGGGGAGGGCACAACTTCGGCTCTTCGCCGCGGCGAACAACGTCTGACCACCAGGAATTACCAATCATAATCGCGGTGGGCGGGGACAGAGGAAGCTACGGTCGTGATGGTCAGGAACAATAGAACGGAACAAACACCTCTAGCTTACCGCTTTTCAGTGCCGTATGATTTCTGCGCAACCTTACTGGACATAACGATGACCGTGCGCTCGCCGAAAGCTAGTCGGTTGGGCGACCGGACGTATTGATCCACGTACGGGCTGAGGGTATCCGGAGCCCCGTCAATTGTGAAGCACAAGGGAGCGACACAATTGCATACCGTATGAAGGTCTGCAGATCCGTGGCGGACGCAGACGACGGCTGAAGGCGCATGCGCGATAAGTCAACACTTGGAATTCGAAGGGGGAAGTCTGTTTGGGGATTGGGCGCCAGATACTGGCCCATGTCATCATATGACGGCAGCGAACCGTCGGACCTGAAGCCATGCATGGCATGAGGGTTCACCCCACGTAGCATGTCGCTCCCGGGGCCTTGGTGCAGGTGGTTAGGAAGCGAGAGAGGGGAGACGTATCGCGAGTCGTTGGACATGCGCCCCATGCGATCCGGGAACTGCTGCAGCTGCGAAGGATTGAAGCCCATGCCCATACCGGGACCGCTGCCCATGGCGCCATAGTCGTTGCCAAAGTCAGAGTGGTAGCTGCCTGAGCTGACATTGCCGGCGCGTCGGTCGACGTCTGGGAAGACGTCGTGACTGTGAAAGTCCTTCGTCTGGCCATTGAAGAAGCCAGAAGAACGGTGGAAGTTTCCGGCTCCGTCACCTTGCGTGAGCGACGAAGGCTTGCCGTTACCGAGAGTGGAGGTAAGACCACCCATCATGTCGTACGAACCGGTGGTAGAGCTGGGGAATGACGACATGTTGTCGGAGAAGGGATTCTGAGAGTACATGGTGTCGCTACCCAGGCCATAATTGGAGGGCATAGAGGGAGAGGGCCCGGTCGTGGCACCGAAGCGCTGGCCCGACAGAGAGGTTGAGGATGGGCCGGAGAAGATGTCGTAACCCTGGTCCGGGACGTCGAGGGCATCGACGCGATCAAGAGTGTGGGGATTCATGTGCATGCCGCCTGGCGTGCTGCTGGAATGATGCGACGAGCCCAGCTCGCCGCCAGACTGGAGGGAGTTGAAGGGGTGGTCGAGGTCAGGCTGGCCGTACATGCCCTGGGGAGTGCCCGAGGGGGTGAAGTCGATGGACATTTTGCGTTCGCGGGGTAGGGGTGGCCCGCGGAGGACTTGAGGATATCTGGGCAGCGGGGGTCAGCACGGCCGACGACGACGACGAGGAGAGGGAGGAGGCGGGGGCAGCGTCGGCGTCGGTGCGCAGTGGCGGGGACAGAGTCGCGGAGACAGCGCCGGGGCACGTTGTCGACGCGATCAGGAAACGAGAATTATTTATGCGACATACCAAAA
>NW_025955714.1:0-13341 GCF_022376445.1 Fomitopsis serialis
CCGTGTGGACGCACCCCACCACCGCTCCGACAGGTGGTGGGGTGCGTCCACACGGATGGGTACGAGACCAGTCCGTCCGCGCTCGCTTGACTCAAAGGCCAAGCCTCTCTGCGACATACGGTACCTCAGCGCAGAAGAAGACCGCATCGCCCTTCGTTCTGCACTCCGGCGTGCCAGCTTCGTGAGGATGGATATCCTTTGCGGGACGTCCGTGTTCCGGACATCTCGAGCGATGCGGCGCTCAGGGACAGGATATCGATAAGTGCTCAGTGCTCAGATACTATGTACCACACCCAAGCAGCATTATATCTCCTAACGAGGACGATGGCACCCTGACATTGTAGACGATGAGATGCGCGTGTATGACTTTCGCAAACTGCGCATCGTGGGTGCGAGCGTGTTTCCCAATTCGCTGCCTGTTCATCTGCAGACCGTCGTCTACGCTGTCGCGAAGAAATGTGTTGATCTTATGCTCATTGTTCAAGGTCTTGCGAGATAAGCGGGGCCCAACTGAGGTGATCCTGCGTAGTACGGCTGATGCAATGATAATCATGGCTTATATATCCTACTGTAGTCCCACTGCTGTCTTGCGTTGGCTTTGCGTCCGATCCTGCCATGCACGATAGTCGCTTGTCTTGATGATCTGACAGTATTCGACTGAGCAGATGCGTC
The DNA here is from genome assembly GCF_022376445.1 of Fomitopsis serialis. Taxonomy (NCBI): domain Eukaryota; kingdom Fungi; phylum Basidiomycota; class Agaricomycetes; order Polyporales; family Fomitopsidaceae; genus Fomitopsis; species Fomitopsis serialis. The sequence goes on from NW_025955714.1 coordinate 673, forward strand.
GTGCAACTTCGCGCAACACGGACTCACGTCACATATGCTTCTCAGTCAGACAATTGAGCTCAGCATGTCAATCAATACATTGTACCGTTCTTGCATCAGAAGATCCTCTCAGCCGAGAAGAAACGACTTGTATAAATTTACTCTGTGAGAGCGTGTCTTGTCCCCGCATACTGTACCTACGCGATGTCCATCCGAGCTACGCAGCGCGATGATCACGACACCGCGTCCCGACATCCGCGCGCACGACCGCCACATTGCCGCCACATAAGCCTGACTCATTGGGTCTCTGAGACTTGCGCGGCGCTCGGACGACACTCTCACCTATTCAGCCAGCGGCAGCCTGGGGCTCTCCTAGACCCATGAGTTCGAGTGCAGTCCCAGTCAAGGGCCGCCCACTCAGCACGGCGGAGGGATTCCTCTGTGGCGGCGCGGCGGCATGCGTGGCGGTATGTGACGAGGGATGGACCCGGTGGGACTGACCAGTGATCTGGACGAGTCTAGGTCACATTCTCCAACCCGCCAGAAGTGGCAAAGACGCGGCTACAGCTGCAGGGCGAGCTAGCGAAGGATGGTGGCGTGAAGGTGTACAAGCACACTCTGGACGTCTTGCAAAAGACGTGGAAGCACGAGGGGATCAGGGGAATCCAGAGAGGTCTCGGTCCTGCTGTGAGCGCGTCACCATCTCCCTCGCTCTTTGTGACTGACTTCAACGAGAGTATCTGTATCAAGTGAGTGCGAAGCCATGCTTTGATGGACTCCTTGTCATATTCCGCAGATCCTCCTTAACGGGTCTCGTCTCGGTGCGCGAGTTTGCTACGTTGCAAGTGTTGTTAGCTCACGGACATGCAGGATTTTACGAGCCGATTCGACAAAATGTCAACAAGCTACTCGGCTTCTCGCCAACAGAACAGCGGCCATATACCTCAATATTTGCTGGTGCCGCGAGTGGGGCGATTGGTGGTATGTGATTCGTGTGCGCTTGCATGAGGGGACGGTATGATGAAGGGGCGTTAGCATCCATGGGCAATCCTCTGTTCTTGATCAAGGCGCGGTTGCAGGTGAGTTCATGGCACGGCACGCCAGATACACGCTGAACGCATGCAATAAAGGCATATTCACCCGCTCTGCCTGTCGGTACACAACACTACTACAAAAGCGCATGGGATGCGTTCACCACGATCTTCCGGAGAGAGGGTCTGCGAGGCCTCGTCCGCGGTGTCGATGCTGCCATTCTACGCACGGCGATGGGCTCGTCCGTAAGTCCCAAAGTACAGTTAGCCGCCTCTATTGTCTGAGCTATTGAGACCAGGTTCAATTGCCTTCTTACAACTGGACCAAGAACCAGCTTGTCTCGAACGGCATTCTCCCCGCTGACAGTGTTTGGACGTACCTGGCGAGTAGTTCAGTGTCAGGCATGTGTGTGGTAAGGCGCTGTGATCGTTTGTCTCTTGGTCATTCAAGTTAACCACTTTAACAGCTCACAGCAATGCAACCAGCTGACACCGTAAGCTGCCGTCTGCCGCAATCACCACCACAGTGACTGACCTGGTTCTCGTAGGCGTTGACTCGTGTATACAACCAACCGACACGACAACTTCCGAACGGCAGGTTCGTCGGCACGCTGTACAAAAACCCTATAGATTGTCTATGGAAGACGCTCAAGGCCGAGGGTCCGCTAGGGTGGTACAAAGGTAGTTGTTACGTTCAGCATGTGCTGTTGCAATAGTAGCTGATTGTCTGTTCAGGGTCTACGGCACACTTCTTCCGTATAGCACCGCATACGTATGTCCTAAGGTTGCTGCTGTTCAGATATGCACGGGGGCTGAGACTATTCGCAGGATCATCACGCTTACTGCGAACGACGTCATTTTGGGGCTGTACAAGAAGTTCCGCGACAGGAACCTCGACTAACTTCTGTACTGTGGGGTTTCTTGCATACATTACGCACCCTGCCCACAGCACATGCGGGTTTTCATACATCCAACTAATGCCTGTATCTCCGCTGCCGTCAGTATTCACAAGTAGATGTTCTGGCCGTTTACGTGCGGTCTCCGCATCGTGACACAGTATTTGCTCGTCCACTGCGGGGCACGCCGGTCCTCTGACGTTCTGCACGAATAATTGGCTAACTTTGCGGCTGTAACAAGGGCGAACCTCGGATAAACGGACCCTCCTCGAGGGTGTCTTCGACGCGGTGCGTATGTATCGGTCCTTGAGCGCGAGAAGCACAGGTCAACTGATCCATATTCTGTCCTCGATCCTACACATGAAGGTCTGCTCGATCATAAATACTCAGGCAACGCGGACCGAATGGTCAGCGTATGTCGATGCTTGAATACAGATGGTCACGATGGCGTCAGGTATTTACGGACGCATCCCCGTGTTGCTGGGGACAGTGGAAACCTCGGTGCTCCGCGACTGTGAACGGCGATGGACTCAGCGCGTATCCTTTCGCTCGGATTGGCGCATATAAGTGAAGGAGGACGCCGGTAAGCGTTCTCGCTGCTCGTTCGGCATGGCGAAGACGCGGTTCCTTCTCGAGCTCCTGGTTCTGGGGAGCCTGGTGGCGGCACAGAATACCTCAGTCTCGTCCTATCCTGATACCGACGTCGTCATCGTATCCAACAATGACTTGAACCCGTCTAACCCAGATCGCGCCAGCGCACTCTTCCTGACGAACTCGTTTACGTGTGCAGAGGGATATGCAGCTTGCGCGCAATTGCAGGAGACCTTGCTTCCCTCGCCGAATAGCACGGGTCTCAACGCGCAGAACCTGTCGGTGGCGCTGACGTCGGAAAGGCATGGCGCTGCACTCGATACCTCGCAGCAGATCTGGATTGCGGCGCAAGGTGAGTGTGGATACGGATGAGATAGCCTTTGCATCGCTGATGAAGCCATGGACGACCTAGAACCGAGCAGTTGCTCTGTCTTCACCCCGAGCTATGAGTTCACGGACTACCCGGCTTCCTCCACAAGCTCAACCACCGACCTCAGCGCACGTCTGCCCGTGCTCTGCACGAACTCCGCACCCCTCACGCGCTCGAATATCACCGCGGACACGTCGCGCCAGATCCAGCTGTCCACCCCTGCAGCGGGTACCCTAGTCGGCTACCGCGACAAGTTCAGCTTCCGGTTCCTGGGTATCAAGTACGCAGAGCCACCGACTGGGGAATCGAGGTTCCAGCCTCCGACGCCGGTGCAGGCGTCCCCGTACACGGTGCGCTCGGCGCTCGAGTATGGCCCCACATGCGCCCAGGTGCGTATGCAAGTTGTGATCCCAAGTCGGTCGGCCTGAGCCATGGACGTAGCCTCCCGATGCCGACAATGGCCATGAATGGTACGATGCCGAGGATTGTCTGCAAGTCAATGTATTCTCGCCGCTCGTCAACTCTGGGACGAACTCAGTGCAGACTGCGCCCAAGCTGCCCGTCATGTTCTTCAGTGCGTCTCTTTCAGTGGTGTAGTGAAGCTCACCAGTCAAGCGTAGCTCCTTTGCAGTTCATGGCGGTGGTCTGAACACAGGTGATAGTGGTCCGATCCCCTTCAACGAGACGTCGAGTGGTTATGTCGGCCCGTCGACCTCGAACATCTTCGACGGTACCAACCTGGTGTCCTATGGAGGCGTCGTCCTTGTCACGGTCAACTACCGCTTGACTGCATTCGGATGGTTCAACGCCTCGAACGTGGCACTGAGGGACACGCTCTTGGCGTTGCAGTGGGTGCAAGATAACATCGAGGCTTTCGGTGGAGACGTGAGTCTTGCTGTTTTAGACGTCTGAGTGCGAGCTGAGCGCATTCGAGTAGCCCACGCATGTGCTGATCTTCGGTGAATCAGCGGGAGGAGGAATGACGAGGTACCTGCTCGGGACCAACCCAGCCTACACCGAGGGTCTGTTCAGTGAGTGTGCCAACCTCACAATGGAACGTTGTTCTGATTCGCTATTCGAACAGGCGCTGCCATTCTGGAGTCTGACTGGCCCACTAGCAACCAGTTCTACTCACCCGCTAGGTCCCTCGAGCTGTCTCTAACGCTTGCCAAAGCTCTCGGGTGCGCGGACAACTCGTCCACCGAGTTCAACGAGACCATGGCGGTTTGCGTCCGTGCTCTTCCCACTATGGACATCGTCGCGACCTCGTACGACCTGAACCTCTCATGGGAGATCATTGTCGATGGTGACCTCGTCCTCACGGATATCGCGAGTAGTATCAAGGATGGAAACTACGCGCGCGTCCCAACCATCTGGGCCACGAACGAATGCGAATATTGCTTCTTCATCCCTGACTCGATACCCACGAACGCCTCACCATCTGCCTTCCCGGACAACCTCGACATATGGTTCAATAGCACACAGGTGCAGAAGATCCTCGACGCCCCGCCGGACCTATACCCGTACGCGACTGCACCGTCAGGGGGCGACCTAGACGGCACGGTCCTGCAGCTCGCACAGCTCATAACCGACTGGTACCTGCACTGCCCCATGCTCTACCTCTCATCCCTCGCAGATAACACCACGAACCCGGGGAACAACTACAAAGTGATGTTCGCCGTCGGCCTCGGGTCCACCATCACTGCGAATCCGAGGACATGCCCCGGGCAGGTGTGCCACGCGGACGAGCTCTACTGGGTGTTCGCCACGGCGGAGACGGACAACCTGTACCAGCCCTTGACGCCGAGCGAGCTTGCTACCACGCAGGAAGTCATCAAGCGGTGGACGTCCCTCGCGTGGACTGGCAACCCGAACTATGAAGGCGCGGTGGTCGAGTGGCCGCCGTACACGGGCGACAACGAGGTCATCATAAACGCTACTGCGACGGAAACGATCGAGCCGTACCGAGTCGCTCAGTGCGACTTCATCGAGAACCAGCTGGGGTTGGTTTTCGGACAGTCATGATATCCGAGGTTCCTTGCCTGGGCATTGAGGTATTGTAGGGCAATGTAAATGGCACTGAATATATCACCGACGCTCACGAAGTATCGAATTTGCTGGCTTCCAATTCATCCATTATTTAACGGAATGCTCTTCCGCTGCGTTATGGCTCAACGTCAACTATGGCTTGATGCCTTGAACGGCCTTATATCTCGCTACTTGCTAGTGGAGGCGTTACAAGCATATTCTTGATGCGCACAGTGAGAATCCAGTATATGCCTGCATTACTTATTTCGTGCTGGAGGAGGCGGGCCGGTGTCTAAGTTTGTGAAGCGCCCGGGAGCGTTGTGTTGCAACTCTGCTCCATATGATAATTATGATGCACACCTCCATTCGAACCGACTCACGAATGCGATAGACCCTCTCATTTTCTTTACGACCATCTTCACAGCTTCCTACTCATGCCTCGCGAAAACAGCTTCACCGATTCGGAGGGCCGCTCGCTCACGCCAGACCTCGAGGAGGCCATGATGCGAGAGACCGAGCTGCACCGCTCAGACTCACCAGAACCGATAGTCGCGACCGAGGGCGGGCAACCACGGCAATTGGACCCGGACGTCGTCTCAGCACCGGACCTACCAAGTTACCAGCAGCAAGCGTCCACAGCAAGGTCCCCGGCGCGACCAGACTTTGACAATGTGCTGCCCCGCGCATTCACCACACCGGGGGACCGCTTCCGTACGACGGTGCGCAAGGTCATGGCGATGAACCGCACCGCGTCCTCCGTCTTCGTCCGGCCAGGCATCGGTGCTGAGCCAGGTGTCGACCCCCGCCGCGCCTCCGCGAACATGGCGTACAGCGGTATCAAGCAGAAGTGCGTGATCGAGGTGGTGGACTACTCGACGCTGCGCGTCAGCTTTGGCCGGATGACGAACAACGAGTTCATCAAGATGCTGAGAGACCCTTCTGCGAGTAGGAGGGATCCCTGGGTGCGCGTACGGTGGATCAACGTGGGAGGCATAAGCTGGGACGTGATCAGCGCGCTCGCGCTCAAGTACGGTGTGTGACCCTACGGTCGTCGTCAAACTCAAAGTTGACACATTTACCGCCCAGACATGCACCCCCTTGCTATCGAGGACATCCTCAGCCAGCGCCAGCACTCTCGCTCTAAGGCCGACTACTACCCACAACATCTTTTTCTCCGCGTCCTCTGCCACTCGCTCACCTCGGATGACTACGGGACACCTGACTCGTCTGTCACCAACCTTCCGCGCTCAGAGTCACCCGATCTCATTGGCATAGACGACTCCGATGGCGAAGAAGAGGTCACGCAGCCAGACGACGACCGCACTGTGTACGGCAGCGCGAGCGCATCAAAGTTCTCTACAAAGCGCGGGTCGCTGAGGAATGGTGCCGCAAAGGTGAAGGAGGCCAAGGACGTGGAGCACGTCGCCATGCAGATTCAACAACAGCAGCGACTTCAGTCTCCTGCCAACGACAACAAGGTCAGCAGTTCGTCGTGACTCTGCCTCTGAGGACAGGTTGTACTTAGTCGAGGTGAACAGAAACAAGCCGCCCGCCACATGAGGCTCATCCGCGAACTGAAGAAAGGCGACCGGGTCGCCGTCAAGGTCCTTCCTTTGTGCATTTTCCTGTTTCGCGATGGTAGGCCTGTGCCATGTGTCCTATGTCAATTTATTCACCTGTCACGTACAGGCACGGTCATTTCTATAAACAGAGGTGGGGTTCACTCTGTGCCGTGGAATACGGAGAACTCAACAGGACGTTCCAGATCCAAGTGTGGCGTTTACGGAGCCCATCACCAATCGTCTGCGCCAACGGCATACCGGCCTACGAACGTCGGCAGACGCATCGCTTTTGGTACAAAGCCTGCTTGACCTGAGTACGTTTCTCGCATCTCGGTGTATGCCACGTGAGAGCTTACTGCCCGGAATTTAGTTGTGGACTCCGCCCTGGAGGTGATAGAAGAATACCAGACCAAGATCCTGAAGATTGAGCAAGAAGTACTTCTCAAGCCCAGCATGGAGACTGTTCGTCGGTGTATGTCTATCGCTGTTCAGACCTCACCGGCTTGGTCTGATCTCGCCTCGCCACGCCAGTGCACATCCTCCAGGGTGACTTGATCCTTCACAAACGCACGCTCGAGCCAATTAAGACAGTCATCTATGGCCTGCGACGGTACGACGATGACCGGGTGGCGGCGTTGACCGAGAAAGTCGACCCCAGCATGAAGATTCAAGGGTACATGAGTCATAAGGCCAAGATTTACCTGGTACGTCCGTACAATTATTTCCTTGATCCCGAAGCACCCTGCAGAATTCTGCTAGAGTCGGGACTTCCGTCCAGGTCGTCTCAGCTGTCCGTGCATCGGGGGTAGATCTGGCCAGTCAGGCTTCGTGTAGAGATTCGCAGGGCGCGCTGGGGCAGTGACGTCGAATGATACTGACTAAGGATCGCTCTGGTCTAGGCGGATGTCCATGATCATATGGAGTATATCCTATCTAGCTTGGAGATGTTTGCCGGCGTCAGTGAGAACCTGATCAATTACACGTTCAATGTAGGTGGTGTTTCCTCTTGCTATAATCCGCAGCTGCGTGGCACCGGTTTGGTCCTGCTCGCTCCTTGTCGCCCACATGCCGGCAGAAACACTTGCAATACACGCACGCCGGTGGTTTGGTGAGCCAATGGCGAGCGACTCAATTTGGCGAATGCCTTCCACTTCGTGATATGATATTTCCGCCTATCCACCTTGCCTGAGCTTCTGCAGCTGCAGGATTTCATGCCTCGGTTATGAATCCGCGAACGCTCGCTGACAGTGATGCCCCTCAGATGGCTTCGTACGAAATGAACGAAGTAATGTGCGTGCAGTGTCGACCGTGTTCCTATATCGCAGTACTGATTTCCTCTGGCGCACCTTTCAGGCGTCGGCTTACCCTCGCCACAATCATCTTCTTGCCGCTGACCCTCCTGACTGGATACTTCGTACGTGCCGTCCCATGCATCCGGCAGTATATGCCTGACTGGGCTCTTTCGCTCCCGTGCCACAGGGTATGAACTTCGAGAACATGTGGTCTATCATGCACGGTCACAGCGACCTAATGTACGTCCTCATCCCTTTCTCCGCTGTACCCTGATATCGACGTACTTCTCGATCCCTCTGCTATCATCTTTCGCGAATGAATACTAACTGCGTTGATGACAGATTCTGGATCATTGCACTGCCCGTCATGGCCATTGTCGTGCCCCTTTTCGCATACCCCGACCTTCGCAACATGGTCCGGTATCTCCAGAAACGGGTCGTTAAGCAGAAGGTTGGACGGGTGAGCTGAGCGTTTCGGAGAAGTCAGACCGGCATATAACTGAACTTCGTCTTCCTTTGCAGTCCTACGGCCGCCGTGGCCGTCGGTGATTATCACCTCTTGAGTGGATAATGTATATTTGTTCGTGTATTTGCTTCATCTGTGGGTCTACGGTTGCGAGGTTGTATAGGCAACTCTGTTGTGTTGTTTGGGGACACTGCTCAGGATATTTCTACGCTCGTTGATCTGCCACTGATATAGTCTCATCTAATGTTATCGTGAAGCATTACATTGCCCTACATGGTCGTGTGGCACCCATGTCCTTAATATCAATGTTGGACCAGCGTGGGCATCGATCGCAGGACCAACGTACCGCGAGGGAATGCGAAACTCACGGACTAGCTACGAGTGGTACGCATATGTACCAGCACAAACATGACTACTGCCGCAAGAGTCCAGAAGGTCATATCTTCATAACAGGGGTTGTTCCAACGGCGTGAAGAGCAGAGTACCTTTGGGAGGCTGCGTGACGGTGTTGAGGGGATCCGTGACTTCGAACCGGCCTTCAAGAAGACTCGGTGTGGCACGTCCTATCAGGCACAACACTATAAGCTTGATTTCTATTCCGGGATGCTTCGTCAGGACGGAAGAATCCTTGTGTGAGTAAAGGAGTGAACTGACCATTGATAGCGAGCACTCTACCCGGGCACGCGAAGCGGCCCAGTCCGAAGACAATGTGTGCGGCGCCGGTCATCGCTGCGTCTTTGCTTTGTTCCGCCCATTGGAAGCCGTTAAAGTCTGAGGCCTCATCTCCGAAGGTCTCTGGGTTCTCATGAACCATGCACGACATCGGAGTCACGTAGGACCCTGCAGTAGTCGAGAACGTCAGTCATGTCCGTCTCAATGCACTGTCCCAGCCTTCAGTGCGGAAGCGAAAAGAGTAGCGCGCACCCTTGGGAATGACGTACTCGCCCAACGGCGCATCGCACGTGGTGCAGCGCATAGTGGAGATGGTGTCGCCCTTGAGCCGCATCACCTCGCGGATGAACGAGTCAAGCAGGTGTGCTTCCCGCAAGGATGCTGCAGTCAAACGCATAGCACCCGTGTCGTCTTCCTCGCGGATCCGAAGGAGTTCTTGACGCAGCGGGGCCAAATAGTCCGGATGCGAGGCAAGTTGGAAGAGCACCCATTGCGAGACGACCGTCCTGTGACTGGATGTTAATTCTGGGGACCATCCTCGGAGAGTGCGAGATGAATTACGTGGTGTGTACAGCCGCGAAAATCAAGCTGCCGTAAATGCTTAAGCTAATCTTGTATGCACGATTCAAAGGCGACTCACCAGAGTAGCAAAACACAGATGTAGATTCGACGTAAGAGTCCAATCCGCCGACCATTGGGCGAGTACGTCTTCACAATGAAGTACAGTACATTCTTAGGCTAGTCGCAGCAGATATGTCCAACCGTAGACACTGCAACGCGACAGAAGACATACCTCTTCTCGCGTGGGAATGCCGGACGCGATCATGGCTTCATATCTATTCATGTCTGCCCAGAGCTGCGGCCCCAATTGTCGCACGAAGCCGAATGGTATCTTAATTAGGATCACGTTGACCCTGTATGCTGTGTCAGAAGGATCGACGGTGGTGAACCAACGGACACATCGAACGCACCAAGTGAGAAAGACCCACAGCCAAGGCATGTATTTGCCCAGGAAGGATAAGTTCTGATACTGCCCCGTGAGCTCCGCCATCCCGTTCGAAACGTCTTCGATTATTCGCATGTTCCGATCGCTCACGTAGGCCTGAAAAGACAATGCAGTCAGAGACGACACCGGTTCTGCGCAAGAGCCGAAGATCGCTCACATCGCCCAAAAGAAGGATCAGGGTGGCTTCGGAAATAGTGTCACGAGAGTGCAGGAAGGAGTCGGGCAGAGACTGTGTCTTATGAGGTAGGCGGACTGCGTCCACAAAAGACTGACCGTCACGGTCATAAATGGGGAAAACTACAATCATAGTAAGTCGACGGTCTGCATTGACGGCGCTTGCACTCACTCTTATAAACAATTTCATCCATCCTTGCAATGATGCCTTCTCGAACGAAGTCATTGAGATCCTGGAAAAGTGCCCCCTGGGTGAGGGCCATGAGTGGCTGAAGATTCATGATCTCAAAGTCCCATCCCTGTTGAGCGCGACTCTGCTGTTGGCGGTATCTCGGGCACTCACTGCAGCTGAGCCTTGCTCGAAGCTGAAGAGCTTGTCGCATGTCAGAACATATCTGGCGTACTCAGGCCCGACGATGTATTCAAGCTGAGTGACATTAACAAATATTGAATGGTGGACACTGGGTCGAACTCACGTTCCCTTTACGGTGCACAGCAATGACAGAGCCGTATGCCTGGAGTGCGGATGCATACGCTTCTTTCGGCCTTGCGAAGATATCGTCCGACTGCAACGGAGTTTCAGAGGCTAGGAAATGTCGGTGGAGCGTAAACCGCACCGGTATATGGACAATGGGAGGGTGCTTTGCCTTCGAAATCTATATGCGGAATGAGTAGCGATGCTTCAAAATTGGTGGAACATACGTACCGCACGTCGCTTGACGACGCCGTAGAAACAGATAGCAAAAGTAATAGCAAGCAAGTAGGGGTGTTCCATGGGGACTTGGTGTGCCATCTACCAAGTCTCACAGACTTTTAAGGCATCCAAGCGGTACCCGCCCTCTCACTACAAGCGATGCTGACTCTCTCAGCGGCTCATGTACAGCTTCGTGAGACGAATCCATACCTAGGCATGTTTTCACCGCGCATCTGGTCGGCGCACTGGACCAGGCGGATGGCTGGTAGGCAGGTTCTGGACTTCGAGGCCTTCGAGATTACAGACCGAGGGAACGCGCTGTTGCGCTGGCTGGAAATTCCCAGACGCAGGTGGCCTAGCATTCTATGTTGTACGTACATTGCTCTGGCTTCAGAAGGCGTCAGTTGATAACAGTAGAGCCTTACCCTTTACCGTATAGGAGCGGAGAGGTCGGGACTTCTCCGATTCCACGCACGTTGCGATCAGGACTAGACCCCATTGCAGTGACTGGAGTGAGTCAAGTATTAAGGACATCTTAGTCCTTCCCATTGCCCGCTTCGTCGAAGTAGCGCAATATGATGGTCGGGGTCGAAGTGAGAGTGGCAGACTGAAGCATCGGCAATGCACGTATGATCACGGGCTTCCAGCCACAGCCAGCCACTTACGCGTTCTGCTGTTCGCGTCGGTTTGCTCAACTTGCACATAACCATGGCATCGCGATGCTCGACTTCAGTGGTTCTACAGAGCATTCTCATCTCAACTGTCTTTGCCACCCTCGAGTCCACCCTGTCGACTTGGTTATACGTATGTGCTCGATAAATCATCATAGGTAGCTATAGGGCTCATCGCTTGCGCTTTAATAGGAAAAGTAGGGCAGGAAGCTCCGACTCTTCGAAGCTCTAGGTTGTGCCGCATAACGCTGATCTGCTTACAGGGCAACCTCAGGCACGTTCAATTTACCAGATGTAAGTTGAACATCATTCGTTGCCACGCAATCTACTTACCACCGACATCCAGAAGCAGTTGCTGCACTGTGCCTGCGTGTACGTTGATCTGGTTAGCCGATTATACATGAAGAGCCTCCTTCCTTTCGAGAGCATTCATAGGACCTCTGGATGTGCTCTTCCGCTCACTTTTCCGAAACTCTGGATTGTGCTATCATCCGTTCGTCGGTTTGATGGCACGAGCTTCTGATCTAACGCTACATCGCTCAGATAGTACATCTATCCTACGCGGTCGTCTATGGGCCACTGCATATGCAGTCTGTATCGCATTGGCATCTTTGCCGTAAAAGCGGACTTCTTGCGATGAGCGGCCTTGGGGAGTGTTCGCAAGTTGAAGTTGCCCATTCAACTAGTTAACCCTCGTGCTCAGGTGGTATGTGTGTTCTCCCGTGAGGAGTACGGCCTCTCAAGCTTGCTTCAAGAGGCAATGATGGGCCGTTGGAGGATCGCCGATCTGATGATGTCTCGAGGTACTTCGACACACAAGTCTGAATTGAGTGCCTCCGATCGATTTACTCATGCCCGCGCTCCACCCTCCTAGCCCGGGCCACTCTCTCGGTTCGACCATTCGGAGGCAGACGGTTCTCAGGAGAAGTACAGACACATTCGCGTCGCAGGCAACGTTCATCGGCACAATTCGAACGGATCATGTCCTCCACGGCCTCTGGAAGAGAATTCATGTACGCGAGTCGTTCGGTAAGCCCGCTTGAATTCGTTGAACGGGCATGCGCCTGTAAATGTCTTGGGCCTTCTATCTCAAACCCTTCTGTCGCTCACGATCCGCCGTGGTACGGTGAAGCGGACGAGCTCACGTTGCGCTTCCGAGTGCTTGTAGCACCGTTCCGCCGACGATCCTCGTGGCGCATGCGGGTGCACGCGGTATTGTCGTCACATTTCTTGCAGT
>NW_025955715.1:0-13261 GCF_022376445.1 Fomitopsis serialis
CATATGTCTCCTTACAGCGTTGAGAAGTAAGTACCAGGCACTGCGTCAACCATGGCCAGTGTGTCATATGCCATGATACTGTGGTTGGTCCATGCTCTATCAGGCACTCGACCAGCGTGAATATGACTTGGAGTGTGAACTAACCCCTCTTCTGCGCGCACTAAGTAGCAGACACGTTGCAGCGATCGGGTGGCCTCCTGTCAGATCAGGAAGGCCTCCCGGGCGAGTGGGTCCGTCCATGTTCGTCGGCCCGTGTCCGCCGCCTCACGCGACCGCATGTATACGCTCCGTCCGGCGTTTACGCGTTGTGGGCCCGCTCTCTGTCCGTTTCGTGACGGATGCTAGACCGCTGCTAGAACATATCTTGCGTCTCGCGCGTGCAACGTGTACGCTCGCGTTCGCTGGTCGGCGGAAGATGGATGGTCTTCCAGGCTCAAGACTCTCCGACTGCGACACAGTGCTAGCGCCATCGCCGTCGCAAAGAGACGTCTCGTGTGAGAAGCCCAGGATGGAAAGCAACTACCTATCACCGAGAGACCCGGAGCTGCTGTAACGGAGACTACGGAGCTACGAGGATTACGCAGCAACTGTTTCCAGGCCTGCGTGCTTACCTTAGCAGGTTCGTCTCAATCTCGCTCTCGCGGTGGCGACTCCCTCACGTGGCGTGGTTCTGAAGGTTCATCCCCTCCGACGGACTTTAGGCACGTCTCCGCTAGCTGCGTGGACAATCGAGGTGGTCTGGCAGCAGCGCACTGCGTATCGAGCGGAGATCAACGTCACAGTGCACGCTAGGGCGCACTGCATCCACCCGTCCCAATCGGGCAGTCGTTTCGGTGCGTTCATCTCGTCTCATCACCCGCCGAAGCACGCCCAACATGCCGATCGAAGAACGCGTCGACTCTTCGGGAAAAATGCAGGCCGCCGGCGGCGAACGCTAGTTCGTACGCACCTGTGTGCATGCCAATCGTCGTCTGCCCAGCGCGCGCGTTCCCGTGTGGCCCGCGCATATGAGGTCCACCTGCTGGTCTGATCCCGCGGCAGTGACGCTGGCGATTTCCATCCGCCATAAGTACAAGTTATCGCGAGAGGGACGCCCCATTCCACGGTCCACTGGCACGGATGATCGGCGAGCGCTCCCAGTAGGTCTCCTTGCCCCCCATGCCTCTGGCTACGTCGGGGCCGCCGTCCTTGCCTGCGTAGCTCTCTGGCTCGTCTATGCCAGTTGGAGCCGCATCAAGGGGGGTCGCCGCTATCCCCCCGGCCCAAAGCGCCTACCGTTCCTGGGAACATCCACCAGCTTCCCGCGCACTACCAGCACGTAACGTTCAAGAGTGGGGGGCGCAGTACGGTCAGTCCCGTCCGCACGTCTCTGCGCTCGCACCCGCGCTCACTCGTGCAACGCCAGGTGACGTCGTCTACGCCCGCTTCTTCAGCACGCCCGTCCTCGTCCTCAACTCCGTCGACGCGTGCCGCGCGCTCCTGGACAAGAAGGGCGCAAAGTACTCTGGCCGCCCGTCCTTCACGTTTCACAATGAGATGTACGTCGCCGCGCGACGCCACTACGGAGCTGACAGGCCTCACCCGTCGCGACAGCATCGAGTGGCGGAACCTCGTCTTGATGCAGTACACCGAGCAGTGGCGCCGCCACCGCCGCTGGTACCGCGCCGCCTTCGAGAGCAAAGCCGTCGTCGACAGCTACCGGCCGCTCCAGACGGCCGAGGCGCACAAGCTGCTGTCCGACCTGCTGCAGACCCCTGACGGGTTCATGTTGCACGTCAAGAAGTGAGTCGCTCCCCGTTCTATGCGTCGCGCGTCGGGTTCATGGGCGGCCCCAGGTATGCTGTGGCGATCATCATGGGTCTCGGCTACGGCATCTCCATCTCGTCCATGGACGACGAGTTCATCCAGCACGTCGACCATGCGGTGGAGTCCGTGTTCCAGTCTGGCGGCCCGGCGGCCATGCTGATCGACTTCTTCCCTGTCCGTGAGTGTCATTCGCCACTTGAATGAACCATCCCACTCACATCCGCCTCCCTTCAGTCAAGTACCTGCCCGCGTGGATGCCGGGCGCCGGTTTCAAGCGCCTGGCGAGGCAGGTCCAAGGCTCGATCCGGGACATGGAGTACATCCCGCTCAGACGCGTTCAAAGGGCGATGGTGAGTGCGACGTCGCTGAACGTCTCGGGAGAACTGATGTGTGTGTATGCAGGCGGACGGCACGCTGAAACCATCGATAGCCTCCGCGATCCTGGAGGAGACTATGAAAGACGGGAAACTGAGCGTCGCGGACGAGCGCGAGATCGCCTCTGCCCTGGGCGCGCTGTATGCGGGTGAGAGCCTCGTTTTCGTGGTGGATGACATCCGTCTGAGCCGCGTGTTGTACATTAGCCGGGACGGACACGGTGAGCAGACGTCGTCGTGTCGATGTATGCGCGGTATTGATGTGCGGGTGCAGACGGCAACCACGCTCCAATGCTTCGTGCTCGCGATGGTCCTGCATCCGGAGATCCAGCGGAAGGCGCAGGCCGAGCTCGACCGTGTCGTCGGCGACGCGCGGCTCCCCGACATGGGTGACCGGGATGCCTTACCGTACTTGGACGCCATCATCATGGAAGTCTACAGGTACGCCGTTTTCCATTTGCGATACCCGTGGCGGCCTGTTCACGCCCGTTCTCAGATGGTGTGCGCCAGTGCCTCTCGGTGAGTCGAGGTGCCCGCACAGACGGCGCGATGAGTCTGACGCAGGCGGACGGGGATATGTAGGCGTGCCCCACCAGCTCCTGGAAGACGACGAGCACATGGGGTACACGATGCCCCGCGGCTCCACCGTCTTCTCCAACATCTGGTCCGTCCTCCGCGCGCTCTCCCAGTCTGCCCGACTCGGACGTTGACCCGTCCCACAGGGCCATGACGCGCGACGAACAACACTATCCCGAGCCCGAGCGGTTCGACCCCGCGCGGTTCCTCGACACGCCCGCCGAGTCCGACTTCAGCGACCCCCGGAGATACGTCTTCGGGTTCGGCCGACGGTACGCACCCCCCTATCCATCCATCCACCCACCCATCCCTCCGACTGACCAGCCTGTCTGCCCCAGGATATGCCCCGGCCGCTTCCTCGCCGACGCGAGCATCTGGCTCGCCGCCGCGCAGATCCTCGCGACGCTGGACATCCGCAAGGCGCGCACGCCCGCGGGCGCGGAGATCACGCCCGAGGTGCAGTTCGCGTCGGGCTCCGTGAGGTGAGCGCGTGGTGCGCTGATAGCTTACTGGGATGCTCATGGCGCGCGTGCGGGACAGCCATCCGAAGCCGTTCGCGTGCGACATCCGCCCGCGCTCGAAGAGGAGCGGCGAGCGCGTCCGCGCCGCTCTGCGCGCGGACCGGTCTGCTTAGCGCGCTGTCCTTGGCTCCGTCAAGAACGGAAACTACGCTACGGACCCTGCGCCGGTGCTGTTGAGGCTTCGCGTTTTGCGAGTCGATAGGACTGCGTCGTGGCACTAGTACTGGTGGCGACGCGGGACTGTTCACGGACCTCGCGCTCTCCCTCATGCACATGTCGAACGATGTCGGACGAACTGTAATATCAATAACGACCTGTATGATCAGCTTTCTGACTACCTGCGCGGTCCAGCGGCTGTAGCTCCGTGCTGCGCTGGGGCGCCGTGAGTTGCTGAGGCAGGCGCGAGAGGTTTAGGGCCACCAAAGGAGGCACATCGAGCACGGGTGCAGTCGTTGAATTTCGGGGCCCCGATGGTGGGCGTAGAGAGGGCCACGAGCGAGTCTATGCCAGGCTGGTAGCTCGAGACCTGCCACGGGTGACGTCGAGGAACGTTCGTGACGAGGTCGATCGTGTCTGCGCCTGCGGGCATGAGTGACGTCACCGGGGTCGAGGTGGACACCTTGCAGGCCCGTTTTCGATACGTGGCCGCGTGTCCCGCAGCACAATATGCCGCATACACCGACTCGTCAATCAACCTCATGCGCTCCGTCGCGTCGGGTGGACAGAAGACCTCGCGTCGAGTCCGGACGACGATACCTGGGCACGCATCGGGCGGGGGTATCGACACGCGTCCATCGCGAGGGGTTCCGCGGACGGTCAGCGCCCAACGCAGCGCACGGGGGTGCTCGATCTCGTGCAGTCCGGAGGACGTTGTGTGTCAGCCGGCACGGTGCGGTGCACTGTGGTGCGCGACGTCGTCGCCTTTTGGTGCGCCTGCGACAGACACGCCGCAGGGATAGTCTTCGAGGTTGGCGGCGCACGGCGTGGCCCGGGGACTCGGACGGCGACGTCCCCATCCGGTCGACGGATGACGGGATACGACTCGGCGTGGCTCGTTGGCAGTGGCCCCGGTGGCTCCCTCCCCGACTCGTACGTGGTCGACGCACACGGGCTGGGAGGATTCGGCCCCGTGTGTAGTGGGGGATCTGCCTGCCAGTGCGTGGCTGCCCGGCATCCGCGCCAGGCATGCCACCGCACAGAGCTGTCGAGGCCACGGATCCGGAAGACACACCCTACCAGACGGTCCAGGAGATGGCAAGCGTTGTCCGTCCGATTATGGGCGTCTGCTGATCTACGACGGCCTCGCTGGCGATCGGAGAGTGTGCGGGGAGAGGGCGTGTGACGGGGGAAGACGGACTCGGCGGCGAGGGTGCCCCAGGGACGCTGTGTGCGGGTAGGGCTTTCTCTGTCTCCATGTCAGGCAGTCCTGCTGAGCCCCGTCTTGACGATCACTGCGGGGACCGACACCGTGACTGGGATCAATGGCAGGCCCAGCTTGACGGGCTTGCTCTGCGCGGCGTCAACCTTCCCCTCGCGTGGGCTGGCCACGAAAACATCCTCGTCCAAGTCTTCCACGAGGTCGGGCTCTCGGACGGGGACATCTGCTTTCTAGTCCGGCATTCCAGGCGTGGAACCGCTCGGAAACGTCCAAGGCAGCTGGGGCGGCCCGCTGCCGACCGCGTGGATCGACGGGCAGCATGCGCTGCAGCAACAGACGTCGCGCGGATGTACGAGCTCGGGATGACGCCCACCCTCCCTGCCTCCACGGGCTTCGTGCCCCGCGCACTGGCGCAGCTGTATCCCAGCGCGTCGGTCGTGGGGTGTTCTTCCGGTCAATCTGACGAGCGTGCCGTTCCTCGAGCCGTGGAACGGCCTCTCCGCGATGCAGACGTTCTTCGTCACCAGGCAGCACGCCGCGTATGGCGCGGACGTTTCGCGTCTACACGCTCGACCAGTACAGCGAGAACGTGCCCTACAGCGGCGACACGGCGTACCTTCTCCCGCGAGACGTTCGCTGCGCTCGGGCTGCGGATCCCGAGGCGGTGTGGACGATGCAGGGCCGGCTCTTCTACTGCGACGAGACGTTCTCGACGCCGCACCGCGTCTCCGCGTACTTGGGCGGCGTCCCTGGCAGCGACAGCATGCTCATCCTTGATCTGTTCTCGGAGGTGTACCCGCAGTGGCAGCAGACGGCGTCCTACTATGGGTCTGGTGCGAGGTGCACGACCTCGGTGGGAACATGGGTGTCGAGGGCAACCTCCTCGCGCTGGTCTCCGGTCCTCGCGGCTTCGCCGGGTATGAAAGGCGTGGGCCTCACGATGGAAGGGCAGGAAGGAAACGAGATTGTATACGACATCGTGCTCGACCGGGCGTGGTCGGCGGCCCCGCTCAACGTCACCGCCGCAGCTACGTCGAGTCCTGGGTGGCACGGCGCTACTTAATCAGCCCCCTCCCGGCTGCCGCCCAGGATGCGTGGGCGATACTCAGCACGACGGTATATAGCAACGCAGTGAGCGCCGCCACAACCAAGAGCATACTCGAGGTGGAGCCCGGCAGCTCCTCGCGAACCGGGTCATCGACGCGTACGACGCACTGGTGACAGCCTACAATGCCTCGGGCGCGACGTCGTCCTCCGTGGCAATGTCTGTGTAGACTTAGCATTGACAATGAGGTGATACAGCTACTCGGTACTTAAGCAGATCTGCAGATCCAACAGGCGAGATACAACGGTAGTGCCCTATCCCAGACTCGGACCCCGGGGTGCTAGAGTTACCAGGGAGCCGTTGTGCCCAGAACAAGGTCGACCTTCTTCCTTGACCTCGGAGAGATGTCGCACAAGTATGGCTTCGGGCTCCTTCCGCGAGATCAGAATGCACTCCCACGTCACCGAGGAAGACCGACGCACCTCACTGTCCCAGACGTGAATGCAGGCACAGGGATGATCTCCTTGCCATCCAGTGTCCTCGCCGGTCTGATGTCAAAGACCGCGACCAGGTTGGCCGCGGCGAGGAAGATGCTCGAGTCGGCTAACACGCGGCCAGGACAGATGCTGTTGATGCGTGTCAATGTGCACCGTATGCTGCGAGGACCACACTCAGCGCACCGTCTGCCGAAGCCAAATACGAACTTGTGTGGGTCCCGCGTCTGTGCAACTTCCTCGGTCACGCCCAGGAACCTCTCCGGGGCGAACGTCTCTGGGTCAGGATAGTGTTCCTCGTCGCGAGACATTGCCCTTGAACGTCGACGGCACCCGGCAATGGATACAGCGTCAGCAGCAGATGCACAGCAAGAATGCTTTTGAGCGTACCAAATGTTGGCTAACACTGTAGACCCCTTGGGCATATCGAAGCCAGCAAACTCGTCCTCCTCGGTGAGCTGGTGAGGCCCACCTGTGGGGTCAGACGTCATCGATGTGTTCACGTTGGGATGTGTTATACGATGTCTTACCAACAGGTGCAGGCGCGGTCCAGCTACGCGAAGGTGAAACAGCATCACGCAATCAATCTGTGCGGTGTCGATAACCTCCGAGTCGATGCTCACCGGTACACTTCTTTGAGGACGGCATCCAAGTACGGGAGCGCCGCTTGATCGCTGAGCGCGGGCAGGCCCGCGTTTCCGATCACCTTGTCGACCTCTGCTTGAGCCTTGTGGAGGACGTCGGGATGCAGGACCATCAGGAGGATGAAGGCGGAGACCAACGACGTCGTCTGTTGCATCGGTGTTGTTGAAGTATACTTAACCGATCAAGTTTGAAGAGAGCGACGCACGGTGTCCGTCCCAGCTTCAGACAACGCAACATGGTGCGCGCTTAGCTCGAAGGATCCATCCTCCGCAGATGAAACGACTCACCAAGATATAGGATGCCCAGCGCACTCGCGATCTCTTGCTCCTCGTCTTCACTCAACACTCCTTTTCCTCCACTCATAGCTTCCTCCAGTAGTACCGTACCGAAGCACGCACGCGCCGTTCCAGCTGCCTGCCCGCATGTCGTTCAGACACAGAAGATCAACAACACCACGGACCGCAGTTGCCATACCATTTCACGCTTCACTCGCTCGAGCGGGATGTGTTCCATGTCCCTGACCAGTTTCCTGGCGCGCAGGCCTCTGCGCTTGAACTCCATCCCAGGTAGGCACGCTGGTAGATATTTTACTGGATTTACCCATCCGAGGTTAGCTTTCGGGCGACACGCGGAGCACTTCATGCAAACGGAGGGACGTACGAGCCGGGAAGAAGTCCACTACAAAGGCCCCTGGCCCGCCACCATCGAGGGTGAGGTGGATGGCCTCCTCCGAGTTGCGTATGTACTCGTCGTCCACGGAGGAGGGCGAATAGCCATACCCGACACCCAGCATTAGCGCCGCGGCATACCTGGACATGCGCGTCAATCCGCCAATGCATGCCGGCGTGGGACTCGAATGACACATACCGCTTGACGTGCGAGAGCGCCTCCTTGGGCTCACGTACGAGATCCTGCAGCAGAGTGTGCACTTCTTTGCTCTGCAGCGCTTCGTATGAGTTGAGCGTGTTTCGGGCGAGGAGGGCGGTCTGGAACCACCGACGCTGACGGCGCCACTGGGCATCGTAGGGTAACATTACGAGGTGCTTCCACTTCACGCTGGTCATCCAACAGAGGCAGACCATCGTCATGGTTGTCAGAGCATGATCATCCGATTCGAATATTGAGGAAGAGCCAAACTCACATGTCTCCGACATACGTGAACCGCGGCCTTCCCGAGTACTTAGCGCCGCGCTTGTCCAGGAGTGCTCGAGCGATGTGCACGCGATTGAGCACGACCACAGGTGTGTTGAAGAAGCGGGCATAGACAATGTCGCCTGTGAAATCGACGTAGACAGTCGAAGTCTCGTTGAACATATGTATAACGCAACGAAGTGGGGACGTACATACCATACTGTTTGCCCCATTCAGTATATGTGACCTCCTGGTAGGTCGCCGGTAGCTGGCGGATGTTCCCAACGAACGGGAGGGGCCGCGGTCCCGGAGGAAGGCGAAGGTGGCGACGTTTCGTGCGGACGAAGAGGAAGGTTAGCAGAATGCAAGCCAATATGTAGACCAGTGGAGTGATGCCCGCAACAGCGAGGAATGAGCGGGAGCGGTAATCAAGCACGTCCTTGGGGTTTCGCAACGTCATGTTCGAGATGCAAAAGCTTTTCCGTCGAGATGCTAGTGCCAGGATCATGAGCCTTATCACTGGCAGCGCGCTCAGGGTGTTCCCTTTGAAGACGAGAAGCGTTCTCACTTCACGCGCCAGGACTGCGAATGGACCCTGAGTGACAAACCCCCGAACGAGAGATTGGTAAGACGTACTGGCGATATTGGCAACATTCCAGTTGGGGTTAACTCAATCCATGCCCTGTGTCACTATCGATGCCGGCGTCCGGTACAACGGTGTCTCCCCCGGTATGTATAGATCACGCTCGTATGCATCGACCGCCCCTTTGGCACTTTGTTTCTACAGCGGCAGGAGGCTCGGTGGCATATAACCAGCTGCGTCTTAGTGACAAGGCAGGGAGATAATCGGCGAGCTGCACCCAGGCTGTCTGTGAACCATTTTTTTGACCACGAAATGAGGCCGAGTACACATGACAGTAACCACAGATCCTGTGACAGACCAACGGAGTGTATTGAGTCTTTTGCATTCGCGGTAGCCATAGAACGCGCATACGGCGGTTTTATTGGGAGGGCTAAGGCACTGTGATGCACCCAAGACTGTCGCCCGCCGGCAACACGATCTTCGTGGACTGCCAGTGGAACCTAGTACTTGACCCCGTTTCCATTTGCTGTACCCAGAATCAGGTCCGCCTTCCCTAATCTAGGCGAGATATCGCACACGAATGGCTTTGGATGTCTTCGAGAACGTCAGCCTCATCAAAAGCCATCTTCAGGACCGCGCCAACCACGTACCTCACTGTTCCAGACGTGAACGCGACTTTAGGGGGTATCTCGTTACCATCCGGTGTCCTCGCTGGCCGGATATCGAAAGCAGCGACGAGAGTGGCTGCCACGATGAAGATGCTCTGATCGGCTAGCACTCGGCCAGGGCATATACTGTAGACCAAAAATTTAAACTCCTCCGTCGCAGATGAATGGCCCATGCCTCACGTACCGTCTGCCGAAGCCGAACACAAACTTGCGCGGGTCCATCGCCTCTCCTGCATCCGCGCCCACGTCTAGGAACCTCTCCGGGTCGAATCTGTCGGGGTCGGTGAAATATTGCTCGTCGCGCGACATGGCCCTACATACACGGATTGACGGAAGACAGGTCAATGAGCAAAACGAGGAAGTAAAGAGTGGACAGAGGAGGGCACACACCAGATATTAGTAACGATAAGGGCTCCCTTCGGCATATGGAACCCAGCGTACTCGTCGTGCTCAGTCAGTTCATGGGGTGTACCTACACAATCGTCACAGTTTGTCATCTTTTCTCCGGCGAGTCAAGAACTTCGCAGCATCTCACCAAGGGGTGCGGGTGCGAGCCACCTGTTTAACAGAGATGTCGTTTCAGCCACTGCGAGTTGTTCGGATTTCAGACGTCGATAGCACAACTGGGACGCACCGATATACTTCCTTCAGGACCGCCTCCAGGTACGGGAGCGCCGCGCGGTCGTCAGGCTCCGGAAGGCGGCCGTCGCCGACGACGCTGTCGACTTCTGCTTGCGCCTTCCGTAACACGTCGGGATGCAAGACCATCGCGAGCACGAACGCGACGAGGACTGCGGACGTCTATGGCAGGTCAGTCTGTGAGGCCGCTGGACTATCTTCGAGGGGATTGACCTACAGTATCTGTCCCCGCTGGGCGGAGTGCAGCCTCGTCAGTCTCCTTTCATGCAAAAGACAGGGCTACTTCACTCACCAACGTACATGACTCCCAACGCGCTCGAGATCTCGTCTTCGTCGGCTTTCTCCACAATTCCGTCCCTCGCCGCCTCCTCCAGCAACGCCGTCGCGACACACGGCCTGGCCGTCCCCGCCGCCTGTTGCATATCATGTTAGCCGCGGGACACAAGTCCTGTGTATAGCAAGCCACGCGCCATATTGCGTTTGACCCGCTCGAGCGGGATGCGGTGCATCTCCTTGTACCCCTGCCGCGCCCGAAGTCCCCGGCGCTTGAACTCCATCCCGGGCATCCACGTCGGCACGTACCGCACTACGCAAGACCAACACGCCGCCGCTCAGCTCTCCGCACACGACGTCTCGTCTGAGAACCGAGGACACCAGCAGGGTGGGAGGTATATGCGGGGACTTACGAGCGGGGAAGAAGTCGACGAGAGCGGAGCCCGGCCCGCCGCCGTCGAGGGCGAGGTGCATGGCCTCTTCGGTCATCCTGACGAATTCGTCGTCCATGGTGGAGGGCGAGTAGCCATAGGCGACGCCGAGCATCAGCGCCGCAGCGTACCTAACAGCAACATAGTAAGTACCATGAGCTGGCCGCCCCGAGCAGGCGCATACAGTCCCAAACAGAAGAGCGACACACCGCTTCAGATGCGCTAGGGCTTCCCCGGGGTCGCGCAGGAGGTCGCGCAGGAGCTTCTGCAGCTCTTCACGCTGCAGCGGCTCGTACGCGTTGAGCGCGTTCCGCGCGAGGAGGGTGTTCTGGAACCAGCGGCGATGGCGCCGCCAGCGGTCCGCGTAGGGCATTACGATGATATGCCTCATCTCCACACTGCGTCAGGCGCGGGCGGTGGCCACGAAGCGTGTCAGTTTGGGACATCGTTACGGTCAGCTATGGCATGAGGTCTAGAGGAGAGGGGACTCGCATGTCCGTGAAGTACGTGAACCGTGGTCGGCTTGAGTACTTCGCGCCGCGCTTCTCGAGGAGCGCGTGGGCGGTGTGGACGTTGTTGAGGACGAGCACGGACGTGGTGAAGAATCGCGCGTAGACGACGTCCCCTGTTGGATTTGGAGACAAACAAAGTGAGAATTAGTGATTGTGACATCGAGGCGCAGGGAATGCGAGCACGCACCGAAGCGCTTTCCCCAGTCGGCGAACGTGTACTCCTGGTACTCCTCGGGCAGCTGCTGGACGTTGCCCAAGAAGGGCAGCTGGCGGGGTCCCGGGGGTAGACGGAGGCGACGCTGTTTGGTGGAGATGCGGAAAAGAGCCAGCGCGACGATGGCGAGTACGCAGACGAAGGCAGCACTTTCAAATCCATGAATTCGCAGTGTGCTATGGTGCGCGTTGCGGGGTAGGATGTTGCTTATTTGCAAGAGAGCCATGGCAGAGTGACGGGCCGGCAGGGGGCGGCAGGACGTCGTCGGTTGCGAGAGCGGGTGCTTATGCCCTGGTCTGGCTCTCGCGTATAATGCTACAGAGGAGCTGGCGCCGGTGGAGGAGCCGTTCCTGTGATAGGCTGTTACTGCTGCACCCAGAGCGCACTAAGAATGTTAGTAACAACGTCCGTGTGCGTGTGCTGATGAAATTTGGGTTGGCGCACGGTACAGTTGAGCCTGAGCGGGCTTGACAGCCTATTCGCGGATGCTTCTCAGGAAACAGCGCCAACGATGACTTCAACCACGCATGACCTGAGCATGTGTGTTCACGCAAGGATCCGAAGTCGGAGAAGGCGAGCAGGCAAGCGCGCAAAGCAGATATGGAACATTGAAGGAGGAGTCACGAGTAAAGAGTCGACGAGCAGTAGTATTTGCGATACTGTCGTACATACCTCACTTTTCCTGTCTTGCAAGTGTACCTCATAGGGGATCTCCCTGATGTCACAGCCTGACGCCCACAAGTCGAATCTGAACTCGATGGGCAGACCGGTCGTACGAGGAAGTATACGTCTGCCACCAGCGCCCAGCGGGCGGAATTGATATACGGTTCACGAGTCGCAGCGGATGCGGTCCTGGGAGTACTGCAAGCAGAGGGACATAGGACCATCAGTTATAGAACAGACCGCGACGGACAACTACGCACCGAACTCGCTCTCGCGTCTCGCCAGTTTGGATGAGATTCCCGTAAGCCGCCCATCCTTTTGACGTCTCTAAGTATCAGGTCTTGTGGTGTATGCGGCCCTTATCCTTCTGGCACACATGCGCACAAGAAATAGAGCGATTCCCCGTGACCGAATACCGGAGTGAGGGCGCCAGCTCAGAACCTTACTTCTGTACATCGGAGATTCTGGCAAGTATGTATTAGATCATGTCGTAAGCTCGCGCGCAAATCCGCCTGACCATGTGAGGGACTGAGCGCAGTCAGAGGTGTATATATGTTCCGATTCTCGGCGTATATACATACCTCACAAGGCAATTGCCCTGGTACAGCATCGCGGCTATGGAGCAACACGCACATCGACGCAACCTTGTGCCTGCTCTCAAAGGTGGTCCGAGCTGAGAAAAACACAGCTACGTATGTGTCTCTTGACCTGGTGGTGGTTCTCAACAAACTTCGCCTGCTACAAACGAGGTCATTCTCCGGACGAATGAGGTGTATCGGCTTACCTGGCAATAATCACCAATTCCGATTGTTCCATCCGGGCTCGTCGGTCTGTGCGCCTTCGGTAGTGGAAGAGGCGCGCGAGAAGTCTGCTGAATACAGTCTTCTCACAGGCCAGCAAAGTGCAATTGCCCGCAATCGCCCTCTGTCCCAAGGTCAACTTGAAATCGATCTGTGGATGCCTTAGGTAGAATGGGAACCCTTCAACTACATCCAACAGCTAGCACTTACGGAGAAGCGCAGCGTAGCTCGTACCTCGCATATATCTGGCAGACCAGTGTTTATAGGCTGTGTTTACAAAGAAGACACCGTGCGCCCGTTTCTTGGAACCTCATTCATCGCCCTCTTGGAAGCTCCGCGAGATCAGCTCCGCACCTCTCCGATCGGGGTCGGATGTCACAGACGAAATGCTTCGGGTGTCTGGCGAGACATTGTATGTCAATTGTATTGCATGCGAACACCCAAACCGACCTGATGAATCCAGAGACGAAATCCATTGTGGGCGTGATATCCGCCCCGCTGAGTCGCG